>NC_091821.1:453535397-453632897 GCF_038994185.2 Dermacentor albipictus
AACGCGGCGAGATAACGAACAACTTTTTTTAACTTGGTCATGCACAACAAAGCGTTAAACGGCCGTTATGTAGGCAATGATTTCCAGTGTCTAGAAAGAAGTGTGTGCCGAACCAAGTCATTTTCATTGAAGAGAGGGCTAATTAAGGGCTAACGTGTGAAGAAAGCTGAACTTTTTGTTTATTTATTTATTTATTAATTTATTTATTTTTATTTATTTATTTATTTATTTATTTATTTATTTATTTATTTATTTATTTATTTATTTATTTATTTATTTATTTATTCCTCACAAGCCCCAAAGAGCATTGGGTGTGGGTCATATCAATAGAGATACAGTGGGAAACAATAAGCCAGAGTAACGGTACAAGAGACATGGTAAAAGGCTAATAAACAGAAGAAACACAAAGTTGATTCAAAAAGCGCGTAAAAACACCATAGTGTTGCAGGAAGAAAGCAGGCCCACGAGTGTAAAATAACGTATATTTACAACTGGCGAATACAACTGGCGAACTGGCGAAGTCAGTACGAACTGGCCGTTGGTACTGACGAAGGATTCAGGGGTCAAAGAAGAAATCTCACATTCTTCCAAAGGAGTGATATGCGCCATGGCGAAACCGTGTGGCAGCACACGCGACGAAAATGCAAAATTGAGGATTGGCACGCGAGCGCAGTTTTCGCGGATCCGGGTTAAGGTGCTCGGTAGGGCAATATTGCACGACAAAACCATGTCAGTAAGCGGCGACACGACGTACTCGCCATCAGGTACGGGAGGACAGGACGTCAGGAGGACATTTGTAGCCGCTTGTGGAGACAGCCTTGCAAACTCAGCACAACATAAGCGGTGTGAAACACAAGTTGTTGCGTTGGCAGGAAGCGGCAGATCCAACTGTACAACACCTGCGGAGCAGTCAATTTGGGCAGAGTGTTTCGAAAGGAAGTCGAGGCCGAGAATTAGGTCTTGTGGACAGTGTTCAAGGACGATAAATAGAACAACGGCATCATGGCCCCCAATGGTCACATGTGCTGTGCACATTCCAGGACAGGTGAAGTACTCCCATCGGCGACTCGCACAGTGCACGGTACGGCGGGTGTCAGAACCTTTTTGAGCCTTCGACGGAGAGCAGCGCTCATAACTGAAAGCTGCGCTCCTGTGTCAACGAGAGATCTAACAGGGACGCCATCAACTTCAATGTCCAGTAGGTTTCCACATGTAGGCAGGGTCAACAGAGGATTTGTGGGCCGGGTCGGAGTTGCAGCTTCACCTCCGGAAGCTGCACCGCCTAGTTTCCCGAAGCGAAGCGACCCGTTGCAGAAGGGGACGAAGAGCGGTAAACGAGAGGCGAACGGGACCTACGACCTTGCGGAGACGGGGAGCGGCTGGATCTTGGTGGAGCACTGTCGGTGTTGATGTTCCTAGTCGGCGTATAGGGCGAGAAAGTACGATTGTCTGGTACTTGGCGGTAGTGACTCGGAGAGGACCAGCGAGGAGGCGACGACCAATGGTTGCGGCAATGACGGGCGATGTGTCCGATACCGGAACAATTAAAACAGATAGGTTTATCATCCGCTGTGCGCCAGTCAGCTGGGTTGCGACGAGGGGGAGGAAAGCTTTGTGTCTGGGAGCGAGCAGCCGGAGAAATATGGTAGGTGTTTGTATGGCGGACCGAGCAGAGAGATGGAATGCCCAAACTTGCTATTTTCTCCCGAACGACCGCTTGTATAAGAGAGATAGCGGGCACGCTTTCCCGACAGTCAGAACGGACTGGAGCCGGAGCCATGGCCTCAAGCTCACGGCGAACGATGCGCGTGATTTCTTCTGGTCCTGTGGGCTGAACGAAGCGTGGCGGGTCTTCGCAAGAAGATGTCGCGGCGGTATTGGGCAATCGGTCGAAAGTCTGAGCGACGCGGCGGCCCTTCGCTTGTTCGAAGCGCCGGCGCTCCTTTATAATTGCATCCACAGTCTTGTCTGCCTCGGTCATGTTGTTATCAGCCTTGCTACAGAGGGCCAGTACATCCTGTATGTAGACGACATAGGATTCTGTGGACGTTTGAGCGCGACACGCAAGTTCTTTTTTTGCCGCCAGCTGACGACCGACAGGCCTGCCAAACAGGTCTCGCATATTTTCTTTGCCGACATCCCAGCTCGTTAGGTCAGCTTCGTGTGTGTCGTACCATTGCCTCGCAGTTCCTCTTAGGTAAAATATGACGTTTGCTAGCATCATTGTTGGATCCCACCTGTTGTTGTCGCACACTCGTTCGTACATCGTAAGCCAGTCCTCGACGTCGGCGTTCTCCGTGCCACAAAATGTCCCTGGGTCCCGCGGATGAGTGAGTATGACCGTTGGCACGGGTTGCTGAGGCGTTGTCGCTTGTGTCGGTTGATTTGCCATTGTGGCGGCAGGTAGATGACGTCCGCTGCGAAGTTCCGTGATTGTACCCCGCACCTTCCACCAAAATGTTGCAGGAAGAAAGCAGGCCCACGAGTGTAAAATAACGTATATTTACAACTGGCGAATATGGCGTTCAGGCAACTGCCAGACTTCGTCTAGGCCAATCCAACTTCTTCGTTCCCTTCAACGTAACAATATTAACACGGAGATTAAAAAACAACAAAGCCAATGCGAAAATTACATGGACGGATAAACGAGTACAATTGAAACAGTAGCACAAAAATAAAACATTTAAAACAACTTGAAGCGGTATGAGGCTTGGAATAGAAGATGAAGCAGCGCAGGAGTCTGGGTTCAGGAGAAGAGAAGAGGCAAGTGAGAATAAAAGGGCAGACAAGATGGACGCCAGTTTCATAGCAATACTTTCCGTCTACTGTGTCCTTTAACTAGGAATGCTACATTATTTTGGCGCAGCCGACAGGATTCGAACCTGTGCGGGGAAACCCCAATGGATTTCGACTTAAGAGTAATAGGTGAAGCGGTATGAGCCTTCGAATAGAAGATGAAGAAGCGCAAGAACCTGGGTTCAGGGGAAGAGAAGGGGGAAGTTAGAATAAAATGGTAGACAAGATGTATTCACAGTTTCTCTTTCATCGTGGATTATATATTTATTTTACTTTTTGTGTTAATTATTTATTAACCAAATTCGTTTATTCATTCAATCATATTACCACCCGATTCGTGGCCTATCCCCCAAAGTGGGTTTGTGCCATTTATTGAGGATTAATCATCATCATCAAGATGGACGCCAGTTCCATAGCAATATTTTCCGTCTATTGTGTCCTTTAAATACATTACATTATGGGGTTTTACGTGCCAAAACCACTTTCTGATTTTGAGGCACGCCGTAGTGGAGAACTCCAGAAATTTCTACCACCTGGGGTTCTTTCGCGTGCGTCTAAATCTAAGCACACCGGTGTTTTCGCATTTCGCCCCCATCGAAATGCGGCCGCCATGGCCGGGTCGAACGCATCGGTAGAAATCGATGCGTTCGACGGCATGTCTTCAAGTCCAGAAGGTTGGCTTGAATTCTATGAATATGCCGCTGGGAAGAACAACTGGCACTCTAATGAGGACAAGATTACTAACATGCGTAGTTACTTAGGCGGTGTTGCATGGAAGTAGTATGATTTGCACATTATTGAAGAGGCTCGCAACTCTTGGAATCAGTGGAAAGAAAAAAATTTTTGACGACATTCCGAAGCAACCCAGTGCAAAGATGAGACGCCGCGCTTAATTTCAAATTCAAGCAAGGCTCCCTCGTCGAGTATTTCTTTGACAAACGCCTCCTTTTAAAGCTGGCCGAGCCTATGCTTCCACCTTCTGCCGTACAAGCTCTAATAATGCACGGACTGCACTCGCAAGTCCTGAATCAAGTGCAAATACGGTCTCCTAAAACTATGGATGGGCTCCTGGAGTGCCTTCACGACATAACATTTACTTCAGAAGAAAATATAAGCGCTCGCTCAAGCAGTCACTTCACACGGTCCGGCGCGGATTGGTCAAGCCGTAATCAGCGAGAACCGCGCCGCCTTGCAGGCGGCGCAGAGAACTTGGGTTGGCGCTCTCCCAGAGGTCGGGTAAATAACGTCAACAGCGACTCTGTCCCCCTAATTTCGGACGATGAAGAGGCTCCGACGACAAAAAACTGATAAACAAGGGGGATCAGTCCGACCCGATGACCACAACTGAGACCACAACAAAGGGGGAAACAGACGTATGACGGCTTTGGTTGACAGCGGTGCTTCTGTGTCTATAATAAATGCCAAGCTGGTAGATGCAAGTCACCTGCATAATGGAAGAGTACTACGGGTGCAAGGCTACGATGGAAAAGTGACAATGCATAATCAATGGGCCTCAGTAAACATCGAGTTCCAGGTCATGAAATAGAGAGTGAAGTACTGGTGATTGTGGGGGTGACGTATGACTTTCTGCTATCCAGACCAGATATAAAGAAACTAAAAATCAACGTATACTAGGACGATGCGGTTTTACTGGAAGGACTATCAAGGCAAGAGACACAGCCGGATAGAAAAGCTAACCTGCGAGTGGTCAAGTGCGCGGAGGATATTGCAACGACCTATCCTGAACTGGTATGCATAGGAAGCTATCCACCATTGATGACGTCACACAAGGGGCCTTTCCGACTAACCGACAAGACCGCCATCCGGAAATCACCTTATAACATGTCAAGAGAGCGCAAGATATGGTTGAAAAGGAATTGCAGGAGATGCTAGACGCCAATATATTCCGGCCTTCGGTGTCACCCTTCGCCTCTCCCGTAACTATTGCGCCGAAAGAAGACGGAACTTTCAGACTGTGCACAGATTACAGGGTTCTCAACCGACATACAGAGCTTATACCATTTCCCATGCCGAAGATAGACACGATTATAGATGAGACAGGTGGTTGCCGATGTTTTTCATGTATTGACTTGTGCAAAGGTTTCTGGCAGATCCCGCTAACCGAAGAAACAAAAATGTACACTGCTTTTATCGCGCCCTTCCACCTGTACAAGTATAACCGGCTTTTTTTCGGCTGGAAAAACTCACCAGCGTGGTTCTAGAAGATTATGAACGAAGTCCTGAAGCCTTTCCTAGGTGTCTTTTGTAACGTGTACATATACGATATTATCGTCTTCTCCAAAACAGAGGCGGAGCATCAGTAACACCTGTCCCAGGTATTAAATGCCTCGGGCTTGGCACACCTCAAGGTCAATTTTAAGAAAAGTGCGTTCTTTCAAAGAAGAGTTGTGTTTCTTGGCAGAGTCTTTGATGGGACTACCAAAAGCACGAAACAAGAGTCCGTCGAGAGGATATCCCAACTGGTAAAACCATATGAAGTCCATTGATTGCGTGTGCTTTGGGGATTAGCACGACATCTCAGACCTTTCATAAAAGACTGCCATCAAAACAAGATTCCTCACGCGCCTAACGCAGAAAGAAGTTCCATCTGAATGGGATGAGGAATGTGAGAGAGTCTACCGTGATCTGGTGCACAGAATCTCTGCTGACTCTATTCTACGCATACCAGATTTCACTTTACCCTTTGAACTGAATGCCGACGCCTCACACTATGGGACAGCAGCAGTCTTGTACCATAAATGTCCAGAAGCATCCGGCCGAGAAAAGCGACACGTAGTAGGTTACTACAGCTGCACCCTCAAGCCACCTGAAGTCAACTACACCACTACTCAAAAGGAATCTCTTTCAGTCCTTAAATCAATTCAGTACATCCGTACTTACCTAGTAGGTGCGAAGTTTACTTTGTTCACCGATCACCAGGCCCTCACTCGTCTCTTGAATATGACCCAGCCTAAGGGACGTATCGCCAGATCGGTGAACTATTTGCAGCCATTCGATTTCACCATCTCCCACAGACCTGGACCCCTTTTGACTGATGCAGATGCATTGTCTAGACTGATGACACAGCCCAACAACGAACAATCGGAAGAAATTAATGAAATTAAATTGTGGAAAGGCACTGAACAATTGATTTTTATGGAAGGTCGCTATCAAGTCCCGCCAACGCTGGTTCCAGGGTGCTTTATTTGTACCATGATAGCGCAGAATCTGGAGGACACGACGGATTTTGGCGCACCTACAACAAGCTAGTCAAGAGATTTGCGTTGCCTCACATGAAAGAAGACGTCAATGGATACGTTCGTTCATGCCACATTTGTCAAATCAACAAAGTGAAATATAAGCAGCCTACGTATGCCATTATACTGCCTTGCCACTCGAACGTGCCTTTTGAAGTTATGCACCTGCATTTTGCCGAGCTAAATAAGAAACGAGAAGGAGTCCGAAAAACGCAAGCTTTCCTTCTGGCCATAGATGAATGCACCAGGATGGTCGCGGCACGGGCAGGAAAAGAAGATGCGAAAAGTGTCATCGCCCTTCTCGAACAGGATATGTTTAGGACAACCAGGACGATTGTATGTGACAACGGTGCAGCGTTCAACAGTGAAAAGCTAGCAAGATGGGCTCGAGACTACAATATATCAATCCAATTCTGTGCGCCATACCATCCCGCAGCGAATGGGCTTGCAGAGCGTGCTATATGAGATGTGAAACAATTCATCAGGATGTACGATAGTTTGCCTGGTGGTTGGAAATGCTCTTTAGAAGCAGCTGTAAGACATCACAATCGCTCCTACACCAGTGGCTTGGGATGCAGCCCACAGTTTGCTTCTTCAGGGGAAACTCCTATTGTTCAGGCGGACCGTGAACTGGGGCTGTTAGAAAATGTCAAGATCTTCGAGGAGAAGAAACAGAAATAGCAGGAGGAGAGGTACTGTAAACGAGTGAAAAAAAATTTTGGACAAGAGACATTGCTCAGATATCCCAGATATTCAAGTCACCGACCTCATTCTAGTTAGGAAAGGAGTAAGAGAATCCAGTGCCAAATTTTATGGTCCTTACTCTGTGACAAAGACAGCCACTCAGAAAAGAATATTAAAGACTGTGTGGTACATTGGCGAACGTGGCTAATTTGAATGTGCTTCGATTGGAAACGTTTTCATGTATTACCCCAGGAGGGGTTAGCAAAAAAAAAAACCTGGAAGGTGAAGTGGTATGAGCCTTGGAATAGAAGATGAAGAAGCGCAGGGGTCTGGGCTCAGAAGAAAAGAAGAGGGAAATGAGAATAAAAGGGTAGAGAAGATGGACGCCAGTTACACAGCAATACTTTCCGTCTATTGTGTCCTTTAACTAGGAACGCTACACAACTGAAGAAGTAGCACAGCAGAAAACCGTAATTAGGGCAATACTAAAGCAATAAATGCTGGTAGAGGTGTTTTTTACCTCTCCAGGGTGAGAGAGAGAGAGAGTAAACTTTAATGAGCACCAGCAGTTCAGTCGGCTGGGCCTAGGCCTCCCACGATGGGACGTCGAGGTCTTGCCTCTTCGCCGCTTCGTAGGCCTGCTGGGTCGCCCAGAGTTGGTCGTCGAGATGGGTGAGAAAAAAAAAGATTAAGTTGTCAGGAAGATCATTTCAGAGCCTAAATGCTTTAGGTAATGCAGATGAATTGAATGATTGAGTTTTTCCATATATGCGGTTAAAGGAGAGATGATTATGTAAGCGCCGTGAAGATGGAGGAGACGATTCCAAAGGCAAAACCTTTTATCGCCTAATTTTGTATTTTGTAAATGATTACGTAACCCTCCTCTTCGTCTTGTTTTCATGTGCTATATGAACGTGGGTGAAATGTGGCTTTTCTTAAATTTGCTAACTTAAGCAAGTGCTCAACAGCATCTTATGAGGCAACGTTTTAAAGTATGTGGTTGACTTACAGGTACCTGAAATTCCTTGTAAAACTGCTCTACAGAAAGAACTTAGCGGGAAATTGGGTTGTCATTCTCCAATGTCGCACAAGTCTGCTCTCCTCTCTTTTTTTTATTTTCGTAGCGAAGATGCCTAAATCAATGGGAGACAGGACAGTGCCACGCAATGTGCCTGGAGTCAGCCAATAAATCTGCTTTAAGGCTTCCGGTGAAATGTAAATAACTTAAATCAGTCATTTGCTTTTTGTCCTTTCTGCGAAAAGTCTGCGGTCAGAGACCATACGCAGTCGGCTTGATCATTTTTCTGTCTCGTTTCTGCTGTTATTAGCATGCAGACAAGCGCGTCGCAAATGGAACGTTCCCGCCCCGTGTCCGCGGTCGAGGCTTGCCTCGTCGCGCTAGAGCACAACAGCTCAAGTTGAGGGTTGGTTGTGTGAGCGTGCATGAACGTTTACACAGACAAGGGCATGTGGCAAGTCCATTCTGTACGTCTTGTGGCTGCTGCGAGACACTTCAGCACCTTATATTTGAGTGTCCCGCTTTCAGTGCTCAGCGCATGTCGCTGGTGAGGAACTATCATCTCCTTGGCCTGCGGTGTGCGACACTCGAGGAATGTTTATACCCCACTGGTTGCGCGTCTAAACGTGAACAGGCCCATCGTGTCCTACTTACCTTTCAAGAGTTAAATAACTTAGGTTCACGTTTGTAGCGTGAAAATTCAACATTCTGTAGTAGCGTGATCTTCAGTGACCGGCCCTACTGGGTTTGATCTGTACTGTGTTCTACTTTACTATTTAGATTTGTCCTGTTGCTCTTCCTTTCCTCTTTCCTCCCCTCCTTCCTATCTTCCATTTCTGTGTTGCTGTCGCCTCTCTTCAGAAGAGTAGGAAGGCGTTGTGCCCCTTCCGGTGGCAGTTGCCAGCATGCTCCTCGCTTTACCTTTCCTGTTTACTGTGTATATGTGTTCAAAACAAATATTAATATACATATTTTCACGCTTTTATATTATTGACAATACAGGAAATAGCCGGTATTTCATTGTATCACTGCACAGCATTCATCAATTGTTCGAAATTGAATCTCAGGTGCCCATCGCCTTTATCCAAAACTTTGTGCACGTCATACGTTAACAACACAGAGTGCATTAAAAACACACTTTACTCTCAGTCTTTCGCGACAATATCTTAATATATATCTTACCGGCTTCGGGATACCGACAAAGATGGACGGATACAGGTCCTTGTCGGCTACGGCGTAAATTTTCTGGCGTCGCTGAGCCCTAGAAAAGTGGAACCTAATGTCAAATGAGAAAATCACAAAGCACACTCACGCCCAAACTGATAGTTGCTGCCCACCCTATTTCACTTGTCACTTTCACCCTGTCACTGTGCGTACAGTAGGTCAAGACACTCTTCCATTTGAGCGACCTCTATAAGCTCGACGATTACATTATACAGTGTGTTCAAAATTAGTTTTTATGGTTTTCTTAAAATTGGAGCCTGGGAGGCACGCGAAGAGCACCTGTGCAGATACATTTTCTTGCCAGAGAGACCCAAAGTGAAATGATAATTATCGCTGTCAGGAGCTCAAATAAATACAATTGAATAATTGACTTTTTGTTGAATGCAGTAAGTTGGAATGTTTGCACTAAAATATTAGTAGCAGTCATGTTTCTACACAGTATCAGTTTGAAGAATTCTTCTAGCATGTCTGTGCTCCGAGAATCGTATTCTAGGAATTTACGCTCACTCTAAAATTTTTACATGCTTCAGCGTGCTCGTCGGCTCCATGGCTAACACCTAAATCCTTAAGGCTTTATATAATTTGGTTCTGCAGTACATTAATCTCGAACTACAACTGGAATGAGAGAAGGCGTAGTTGAGTAATGTATACGTTCTGAACTTTGCTGAGCCCCAAAATATCTGACATAAATGTTTGATGGCGATTTGTGTTAGTCTATGAAATGCAGATTTTGTGTCATTTGTTGCAACTATAATCATGTGTATTTGGCACAAAATGCCACCAAAAAAGAAATATTTATTTTTCCCATCCATGATTCGATCTTACCCCAGGAGAGTGATGGTGTTAGCCAAGAAAACCAAGTGTACCGAAGAGTAAACAAACGTATCGAGACTACGCGGCGCGGATGTCACAACCTTTGAGCCTTGGCACGAAACGACGTACTTGATGATGCCTTTTTTTTGCGTCTCCTTTGATACGGGGGGGGGGGGGGGGGGTCAAATAGTCGTCTAGCTTGCTTGAGTTAACCAGGTCCAGCTACACGGAAACGCAACCTGCAACTGCTACATGCAACTTGTACATGTTGGGACACCTGGTGGAGCACAACGCAGCTGCGCTATTATGTCTGCGCGTATCGACGCTACACGGCGTCCATGTCACATCGCATGATAAGTGCCAGGATTCGATGCTGTTGCTGATGATTTACTAGCATCGCCTTTGAAACGGGGCTGTGACAAACCGTTATCTAGCTTGCTTGATTTATTCATGTATTCTATACATGTATTTCAGTCTAGCATTCTTGCGTACAAATTCTTAAACTTCTTTTTCTTACTCAAGACATTCCATCGATTTCCTGGCCAACCCTCTATGGTGGCTAGGAGCCACATGCATGATAGGAAATACAAACTACCTTTTACCACTACATATGCAACTGCGACATGGCGTGACACCTGGTGTAATAATGTGCAACTGCAACGAAAACTGAGCAAGTATCGGCGCTGCGAGGCGCGCATGTCACATTGCATGACTAGTTCCGCAATGGGAGTATAATGGTGAGGATGATTTTTGTGATTTATTGGCATCCCCTTTGAAAAGGGGCGGTTACACACAGTCACCCAACCTGCTTGGTTTAGTCTAGTACGTTATACTTGTTTTTCATTCTAGCTTTTATATACGTCTCCATAATCTTTTTCTTCATTGAGACACTGCAACCATTTCTTGGCCAAACCACCATAGCAGGTAGCCTGGCGATAGTTGCGACTTACACCGGCGGCAGCGGCGGACAACATCGCCAACTGTAGCGGCTACTGGAGTGAGCCCGCAACAGCTTACGCTGGGAAATACAATGCTCCCGTACACAGAAAGGAAGCGCAGCGGCCGGCGTCGACGCGCCTATTTGATACGCAAGACGCGTTTCGCCATCTCTAGCAGCATGCCCTAACTAGGCAGGCGCACACACGCATCAGTGACAATATTCACCCCAACCTTTACGCTTACAAACGCCCACACTACAGCGAGTAGCCATCCATTTATCACTCCACCTAGGTGTGTCCCAATACGCCCACCATACCCCGAGCCCAAATGTTGCCCCAGAATAGCGGGAGGCCATGCTGTCCAGCTCGGGCCTGCGTGACCAGCAAGAGCTGGTGTCGCGATCCCAGCGAGCAGCCAAGTCTGTGGAGATGACGGACTGAGGGGGCCCTGCTGGCGTGGATTAAAAGCAAGATGATACTGGCGACTTGCATTCTCCCATTTTTCTTAATACGCGTTTCTAAGAGCTCCTCGGATACTTCCCTTCATTCGTTCTCTTTAATGCAGATCCCCTGCCATTGTCTCGCTCAAGCGCTCCAATGGCGAGAGAGTCTGCAACACACACGAGTGGCCCTCGTCTGTGCGGGGGCTTCCCTTAACATTTTCCGCCCTCGATCCCTCACATTATTCGTCTCAACTCGTTCTTATTTAGGCTGTTCATGTGAGTCGCCGTGTTTCCGGCGAGTTCACTGTTGCTGACCTAAAGGGATCCCTTTTCCACCTGCTTGTCCACGCTGCGCGAAAAACAACATATTAAGGACCCCACCCATTAGCCTGGTAAAGAGGCTCAGCATGTTTGACTGAACCATGTAGGATGTATAAGGTGCCCAATATCTTAATAAGTATTAGCTTATTGCCGGCGATCCAATCATTCACTCAATGAACCGTTGGTCCGAAAAACTGCGAGAACAAATTTGTCGTGAGTGTTTTAAAGGAAATAAATGGAAGGGGTGATGGGGTTAAGGAAACATGTTAGGAGGAATCGGGCGTGGCAATAGTCAACAGGGGGCAGGACTAGGAAGTGGACGAATGATTGCACGCCTGATGACACGTGCGTTAGCATATATTTAACGAAGCAGCTTATTATTCTCTCGCCGACTAATGTGTGTTGATCTCGGAGACAATGTAATAATACGTATAGTGGGCCAATACTGTGTAAAGGAACCATAGTGGATGTTGCTAGAATGTTTATTATTATTATTATTATTATTATTATTATTATTATTATTATTATTATTATTATTATTATTATTATTATTATTATTATTATTATTATTATTTCTACAGACAGTAGGCGTACGATACCGGGTTTAGGCGGCGGGATGAGACTCTCCTCAACGTTTATCACTGACATCATACGTCACCATTACAAACACCGTGGGGAGAACATTGGTTGCCTAGGTAACAGGAGTACCACTTTTTTTGTGCAACCTAGAGGAGTGGTGCTGACGGCTATATAATATGCAACAGACCTATAGGAAATATTGCATGAGAAATACCGGCGAAATGTCTACTTTTCAAACCAGTGTCTCATTGTCGAAACAAAACTACCCGGATAAAGAGAAATTTGATCTGCCAACCGGACACTGATCTCATTCGCAATCAATAAAGTCGATGCCCTTGTAAGGTTTCTTTCTTACTTGAGCACCAGCTCCGGGGTCCTTGTGCGCAGAAGAATGCCGATTTCTTCATAGGTGAGGAAGAAGAGCAGCTCCGGTGAAGGTAGTCTTCCTTCGTGCACCATGCGCAGCGACAGTTGGTGGCAGAGCAGCCGTAGTTGGTGGACCACTCGCACCGCCGCAGACTGCGTGGAATACAAGAACGAAACATTGCCCGAAAGACAGAGCCCAAAACATGGCGTCCCAGTATGCGTTCATAGCGCAATGACCTGTGTGTCATCACGTAATTCCATATACCTTATGTCAACATGCCATTGTCTTTCATTCACTTCTTTCTGTTGCTTTTTTATTTTGTGTAACGTGCTCTTTTTCAAATTTGTAAGTGTTCTTTCTATGCCCCTCCCATGTACAATGCTGTAAAGCCTGGAGGGTACAATAAATAAATAAACAAACAATAAATAGGTAAAAAAACATGAAATAACGAAACCAACCACCGCCGCTTCTGCCGAGATGGCGTTGAGTCGGCATTCCGTGCATGGAGGCGGCGTGAAACCTCGTCAAAATAAAGCTATGGGTGTGACCATGGTACCTTGATGTTTTACCACAACAGCTTCAGACACCGCCTCTCTCGGCGGGCAACTTTACACCGAATGGACTCAAGAACGTTCACCGAGTCAACGATGCTCGGACCATGGCCACACTCATCACAGGCACGAAAAGCGATTCGTGCACTAGTGCAATTTTTGAAGTGCACCGGCTTAAGAGACCGTTTATAGTTTTCCTGTGTATAGTGTCCCTCCCACACGCACTCAGTGCTTACTCTCCCCCTTTTCCCTCTTTCTATCCCCCTTTCACCCACTCCCAGTGTAGGGTAGCAAACCAGGAGCTCGTCTCGTTGACCTCCCTGCCTTTCCTGTCCTTGCTATCTGTCTATCCTTAGAGCGCACGCTCGAAGAACCCAGCTGTACCAAAATTTGAATGTTGTCTTATGATGTGTTAAGAATACCTTATGCTGTCTGCGTGTGCGCGCTGACAGCATGCTTGGTAATTTAGTCAGTAAGAAAATGTTTTCAAGTTTATACAGCCAATAAGATTACTATCCTTACTTCGTATAGCTGTGTATTAATTTGCTATCGCAATCTATACTTCGCCTTTCGGACAAAACTGCGACGTTTTCAATGGAAAGCAGGTTCTGTTTTCCTCAGCTCATAAAAACACGTTTCACATCACATGACAGGTGCTTCGTCTTTACCTTAGTCTAGATTTTTTTTTGCACCAAATTTTTTTAGCTTATCACTACTAGTTTACCTTAAAAATGGTGAAAGCTGTTGTTGACAGCGTGGGACACAGGCTCCGAAGATGATAACGCTGAAGTGATTCAGCTGTTGGATAAATGTGAAGCCATTCTTGCATACAACCAACCCACAATAATCACCTTATGGCATTTATGAGCCGTTGCCCGTTGCAGTAGCCTATTATTTGGTGAATTAGATCAGTTTATAGGCATCAAATAAAAATATTTCTGCTTCTACCACGTTATCAAACTCACCTTTGCCACCTCTCGCGCCTCCACGGCAGCTCGCGCCTTGGGCGCCACGAACTTCAATAAGACCCTGCAATAGTGAGGAGTATGTAGTTGGATATTTTACTTACTTTTGCAGAATAAACAGCGTAATGAAGTGGGCGTAAAGAATGGAAGACAACAGCCTGTCCATAGTGATGTGTTTTTTTTTTTAAAGTAAAAACGCGATCAGCGCTTACAATCAGTTTACGAACAACAGAGATGAAGTCGCATGGAAACCCTAGAGATGGACTGTGCAGAAGGAACTCTAATTCCTGCCACAATGACTACGGGTAAACAACACATCACGGTTATAAAGTACTCGCAATCCGCCCCCAGAAATTATAAAGTAGGCCGAATATCAACACAGGCCTTCCACAGGTTAGCCAGAATCAAAGCTCCCCCTGAAATATATGTATTCTATACCCCGGGAATAGAATCCTTAGCCGGTAATCTAGCGGCGTACGTCGCTTTCGAAGAACACAGCTACAGGGGTACGCCCAGTGGCGTAGCAACAGGGGGGCCGGGGTGCCGTGGGCCCCGGGTGCAGGGGCCAGTGGGGGGGAGGGGGGTGTCATATACGTCAGAAGACACCCCTCTTTCCGCCGGCTACATCCGGGGGGGGGGGGGGTGACAGAATACCTAGGGGCCCCGGGGGCCAGAATAACTAGGGGCCCCGGGTGCCACACGACCTAGCTACGCCACTGGGTACGTCGCCAGAAGACTGCGCTTTAGAAGATGCAGACGTGGGCATTACAAAGCATACATGCGTATTTTGGCGCATTACATAGAGGGAAAATCCATCATGCCCAAAGCGCTCACCTATCCAGGGAATACGCAGTCACAACTAGGCAACTGCAGGCAAACACTTTTCCGCACGCCACATTAGTTCACGCTATATATCCAATGGACTACGACTATAAGTGTCAAAACTGTCCAGTGCCCAAAACACTTTACCATATGGTATGGGAATGCAAACGCAACACATATTCACACTCCATTTCCTAACCAGCCTCGTGCCAGTGGGAGGTCCAGTTCACCCGCTGTAGCCCTTGAGAGCTGTACCGAATGGCGGACAGAGCCAGACTGGCGGCGAGGGACTATGTCATCTTGAACTGAAGAAGCGACCCACCTGAGGACAAGCAATCTAATCTGCAGCCTGCTCAATTGCAATAAAAATTATTCGCCAAGTTAAGAACAAATCAGATCAAGTGCAAATCACAGTGCAGTTCTGCAGAATTTTCTTAGAATAAGCACACCTGTACCAAAGCTTTAATAGCGATGTGTTTACCTGAGCAACTTTCAAATAATTTCACTTTGCTAAATAGGCTCGTTGGGGATTGGTACAGTCAGTAAGCGTAGCGATTTGAAGGCAAGGACAAGTAAACCAGAAACTGACAGTGTCAAGCGCGTCAGTACTGTTTTTGCTTGTGTCAATTTCATTTTGTTTCGCTTTAATTTTGTGATGGCGCATATCCACCTGGGAGGATTTTCCAGGATTTGGATGGTATTTGGAAATTGCAGTTACTGCGAAAATTGGTAAAATTTTCAGAAAAAAATGAGTAAAATATACAGTGCGATGAATTTAAGAACATTTTCCGGAAACAACTATAAATTCCTCTACGACTGAGCAAGCATCCCTGTGGAAGTCACTAACGTGATTAGTTTTCTTCTGTGAAACATCAGGTGAATTCCTTTCTCTGCATAGAGCCCTAGGCCACGCCTTCTCAGAAAAGGACGAAGGTAGAGAATACTGTGCGCCCATTATCATCCTCGTCGACGGAACACCTGTCGCGGTTCTCTCTGTAAAATCGGGTCTGCTGTCCATTATCTCATTCAGTGTACCTCCACTTCTTGCTTATAGAAAAATCACGTAATTGAAAGTTGTGCATTCACCCCACAAGATGGAAAGAAAATAACACTAATTATCTTTGTTGGCGAGCCTACAGCACCAAACGAGGAGTACAGCCGACCAGCCTTGTCAAAACCATGCGATTGCGAAATTGCGAAGAGCACCAGCACCAGCAGAAGAGCAAGGGGGCTCACATGTGACGCTAATACGCGAAAGCCAATCACGTTTCTCATCAGCAAATGCTGCGAAAACATATTCCTTACTGTTGCCTTCACAGCTAGAATTTTCACAAATTTCTACGAGGGCATCTGCCACGTAGCAGCGGTGCATACGCTAAGCCTTTTCAATGCTGCAATACTCTGCACACCATTGAGAAAGAGTAGCCCGAGATTGGAGCTGAAGAAGACGACGCTTCAGTGAATAGCCTGCTGTGGAATTCTCTGTGAATTATGTGCATATTGTAAATAGATAGCTCATCTTGTTTCTTCCGTCCGCAACCTTTTTGGAGCAGCTGCGGAGTATCGGTCGCCGTACCTCAAGCTGATATCTGCACGCATTCGGGCTCGCTTCGAACTGTCTGCTCCCACGAAAGTCCGCGCTGATGCCAGGGGTCACAATTGGTGCCACTTTATGCCAAAGCCAGCGAGGCTACGACCAGGTGATTGCATACGCCGGCAGTCTCCCTTCTTTCAGCTGAGCGGAATTATTTCATCACCCATCTGTAGTGTCTTGCAATTGTCTGGGCAGTGGCGCAATTTCGCCCTCATTTGTACGGTCAGCCATTTACAGCCACCACAGACCACCATGTGCTGTTCTGGCTTTTGTCCAAGTACCCCACCGGTCGCCTAGGTCGCTGGCGTTATGCCTACAGGAATGCCCGTACACAGTTGCCTGCAAGTCCGGCCGTCTACACCAAGATGCTGACTGCTCGCTCCGTCACCCCATCGACCGTCCTGATGTTCGTGCGACCAATGCGTCTGCTTATGTATTATTAACCCAACAGACTATTGCTGGTGTCACTACCGAGCAGTGCCGAGATCCAGACAAGCATGATATCACGGACAAGTTGGCATGTGCGTGAAGCAATCCCTCGCTTCGCAAGTTCCTACTTCAGGAAAATACTTTACATGGGAGGAGGATGCACCCTGGCGGAACTGATATCTTGGCTGCCATTCCTCGGAATTTTTGTACCACCGTTTTGTCCCAGCTGCGGGATGTATCAATGTCTAGTCCCCTCGAGGAATGTCGTTCGTACAACTGTGTTCGGCTACGATTCTTTCGGCCTGCTCTATACTGATCCGTTCGCTTCTGTGCCGTTTCTTGCAAGTTCTGTCAGAGCCGGAAGAATCGTCTCTGTTCAGTGCTGATTGACTTCAACCTCGTCACATTCTGGCAGAACCCTTCTATCGTGTTGATGCAGACTTCCTCGGATCTTTCCTCCCGTCTGACTCTAGCAAGAAATGGGTTGCCGTCGTAAGCGATGATACAACTCGGTTTGCGATCACCAAAGCCCTTCCAACTTTCTGCGCAACATACCTTGCCGGCTGCCTTCTGCAAGACATTTTTCTTCACCACGGCACTTCTCTTCAACTCCTTACCCTCCGCCATATCTACTTCCTTTCTAAGGTTGTGACGGAATTTCACCGCTCATGTTTTACCAAACACAAGCTTTGGGCTGCATACCATGCGCAGACGAACGGTTTTATTGACTAGCTTAATCAAACAGTAATGAACATGCTCTCCATGTATGTTTCTAATGATCATCGTGACTGGGACACTGCTCTCTCTTTTGTTACATCGGCGTAGAATTCACCTCCCCACGACACTGCAGGTACATCGTCATTTTATTTGTTGTGCGGTCGCGATGCCATATCGCGTATCGCCTTTCGATACAGTGCTGCCTAAGCTAATAATTTCATGCCTGAGTGTGCCTGCGACGTCAACGCGCGAGCCAAAAAAAGCCCGCCAAGTTGCTCACCGTCGTATTTGTGCTTCTCAGAACAAACAGACGAGCATTTATGACAGTCGTCACCGTGACGCCGACAACTTTCCCAGGGACCCTGTCCTCCTATGGTCTCCAACCCCCAGCATTGGTCTCGTAAAAGCTTATGTCTCGCTACTCCGCTCCTTACCAGGTCATCCGCCAGGTGACTGACGTCTCCTACGAGATCTCTCCGGTCGCATCTACTACTCGCTCCATCCAGACTTTCCTTGAGGTTGTTCATTTTGGCCGCCTAAACGCTAGCGATCGTGCTCGGCCTAAATAAACACAGGGACCACACTTTCACGCCCGAGGGGGGGGGGGGGGTTGTGAATTAATTACATTGCTTTACGCAACGTTGAGGAAGAGGAGCTCGCGCTTGAGGCGGAAGAATACGACGCTTCAGTGACTGGACCTGCTGTGTACTTGTCTCGGTGAATAGTGTACATACTGTATATAGATTGTCCGCCTTGTTTCTTGCCCCCAGAGGAATATGCATTTGCCTAGCCATCACAAGAACGAAAATAGCCTGAAACTGGCCGGTCATGCCTAAGATTATGGCGGAAAATTTTAAAGAATCGTTGGCTTTAACGTCACAAAACCTCACACCTGGTTATGAGTGAAGCCGCTATTTAGAGCTCTGGATCAATACTCACCACCCGTGGTCCTGCACTATGCACTTACAGCACGATAAGCGATCGTTTCCGCATTTACCTCTCACCTGAATTTGACCGGCATTGTCGCGTATCGAACTCGCCACATCATTCTCAGCAGCACGACACCATAGCCACTGAGTCACCGCTTCTGGTAAACTTTGTACGCTGAATACGGCGGTAGACATTCTCAATCTTTTGCAGTGAGGATGCAGACGCAATAAAGTTGCGTCCTTACTGGCATTTGCTCAATTTCTTTTCCTATTTTTGTTTTGTAGATGCATATTCTGAAAATAACTGCATTATTCACACCATATTATAAACATCATTCAAATGACTTCTCTTTGTGTTGTTTGCTGATTCGCATTCACTACACGGCATTAGCAGCATACAAGCGCGAATTTTACTCTTACCTCTGAAAGGTGGACAGCTTATGTGGGACCTTTGAGACGTCCCACGAAGTAGATGAAGCCTTCTGCTCAACCTGAGGAGATGCTGCCGCCACCTAGACAGTGTAGTAGAGATAGCCGTCGTTAAAATTTTCTGAATGAATAGTGGTTGACAACCAGGAAAGTCATCAGATAAACTTGCAAGCACTATTTAAAGGTGACATGGCAAAGAAAAAAAACAAATCCTGCTCGCTCGAGAAACACGGGAGCTGCGAAAGAGATCAAATGCAGAAAGTCTTGTACAAGTCACCAGTAACACATCATTTTGGTGGTTACAACAGTGAAGCTCTAGTTACTTCGGCTCAACAAACATTACATGCCGTTCAGGGCCTATAAAGGTAGAGGTATAAAGGTCCTCAAATACAGGACCTCGCAATGCCACTTAGCAGTCATGAAATGATTCATTGCATTACTGTGGCTGCTCTTTCATTAAACCTTGAAACATGAGTTCTGGGCAAATATGTGTGCATCACTCCATGTCTAATGCTAATCGCTAGTGTAGCCTAACGTTTGCTTTCATTTTTTGCGAAGCTATATTCACCTCGGAAGGTTCTTTTTCTGAATGATGAATTCCATCACTATTGTTTTTTTATCAGTCGCAGGCACGTTATGCATTTCTTACCTTTAAAGATTTGACAAGCGACGAAGGATCCAGTGACCATGGCTTGGTGTAGACATCAAGCTGAGAAAAGAAATAAAAGCACGTAAACGGTAGCCCCAGTACGCAATCCTTTTATCTTAGCCTAATTTAGCATTTCGCTTTGCCTTGCAGTTCTCCAATGAAATGCAGACCCAATGGCGTCTACGCCGATGAAACTGTCGTCGTCATTATCGTTATAATGAAGTCACGCCACCTCCTCATCAGCTTGACTCTTGCATATATGGCCATGAAAACAAAAACTGACCTGTTACATCACAGAGAGTTGAACGCCACGCAGCAACGTTAAATTTGCTCTAAAAATGCAATCTATAAAATCCTGATACAAAACAGCTAAGCCTAATCAATCTATACATGCAATTTATAAGGACGCAAATAAGGTCAATCTTTATAAGTTATCGCAAGTAAAAGATGGTTGTCTTCTTGTCTCCGACAACATATTCTGATTTACTTATTTACTTATTTATTTACCTATTTAAATATTTATTTATTTATGTATTTATTTGTTTCGCATTTCCGGGTCAACTTTAGGGTGAAAAGGTTGCGCACGTTTATATAGCTAGAGCTGTCTGCATCAAAACAACCACAGTCACTTATCAATGATTCTCTGATGTCTTTTTTCCAAAGAACAACTTTATTTTCCAATTTCACTGTAACACTTCCATGAAAATGCCATATGCGATTAGGGAGGGGGCCCTAATACGCGTGCAATCAAAGCAGTATGGAAATACGGCAGGAAAGCTCGGCTTATATTACGTATCCGATCAAAAGGGGTCGTATAAAATAATGAGTTCAACAGACCAAAGCTGACGTACCTCTTTAACCGCCCTGTGGCCATGCTTCTTCATGAATTCCCGGTACTTCTTCCCGCATTCGTTTTCTACCATTGAGAGCCATTGACATGCCTCCTGTTAAGTGTAGAAAAAATTAATTTCATTATTACTAAATTTTTAAATTCAGCTTCTACCATATTACATTTGGGAGCACAGGCATATTTTATACTCTATGAGGATTTAGAAGTTATAAGTTATTTTAATGCGTAAGCACCCTCTTGCGAATATCCCAGTAAAGTGCGTCCGTAACAGGGAAAATGTCACACCTTTTATCTGCAAAATAAATACATAACTAGCGAAGTTAAGACTTTCAATCGTTATAATAGTGTAAATCTAGATGATTGATAGCGTTATAATTGGTAAAGAAGGAATGCAAACTCTAAGAAAAAAGAAGGAAAGAAATAATCGTTCTCGTCATGCACCCTTGAAAGCTATCTTTCTCACATTACTGGTCTGCTTCAAAGAAGCCTGATTTGGGACCACATGGAATAGAAAAGATAGAATAGCTAATTAGTAGATAGGTTAATAGTGTAATCGTCTATGATTGGTAGCGCTAGAAAAGAAAGCAAAATTGACGACGTTCCCGTCGCTGTGTCAAGATCTTAAAAAAGGAAAATGAAAAAAAAAAGAATCTGTGCTGTGGCAAAGAAAAAAAAAAGAAGCGGTTGCGACGTCGTATGGCTCAGTTGATATGAAATATAGGAAAAACAAATAATAATAATAATAATAATAATAATAATAATACATAATAGGGCAAGTTAGCACGTGTAAACTTTATTATACTGCAGTAATAGATTATTGGTAACGACGCGTAGACATGCATATATTGCTACATAAGTAAGCAAAAGCGAAGTAGCAGCCCAGCGAAAGGATGTTTACGCCTTCGTAGACAATTCTGATGACTTCTGTAGTATCTTTTTTGTTTTCAAGAACGAATGTCGGTGCTAGAATGAAAGTGTGTGTCACTCCCACCAATTTGTGTATTTGTACGCTGTTCCACTTTCCAGAGCCAATTTGCAGTGACAAGAGGGTGACGACTTAATTACAAATAGAGACTGGGCCGTCATTATTAACTAATGGAACCAATTTTTAAATCCTAATTTGAAATGTCATCAAATTTGTAACCACAGAACAAGCTTTTTTATAAAGCGATAATATAAGCTTAAAGCACCGAGCAAGCATAACCGTTTCTATTTTCCTTGGCAACACCTTGCCTTCTTTAGTCGGTGATGCATAGGAAGGCTTTTTTTTCAGCTCTCACGGAATTTCTAAATCCTCCTGCACTCGTGACTTACCCCTTATGTACAACATAGACTTGGAAGTGTGCCTGCGTATGAAGATAATGCGCAACTGGTGCACAAATATAATACTAG
This sequence comes from Dermacentor albipictus, assembly GCF_038994185.2. NCBI lineage: Eukaryota > Metazoa > Arthropoda > Arachnida > Ixodida > Ixodidae > Dermacentor > Dermacentor albipictus. The sequence continues at coordinate 453,557,165 of NC_091821.1, forward strand.
AGCATGACCTATGAAATGAGCATGCGCGAACCAACAACGGCTAGTACGATTTTTCCTGATCGAGGTTCCTGCGTATGATGAGCGTAATCTTAGCCATACACAAACGATTAAGTCTGGAACATATAACATTACCGTTGGCCTCAGGACCAAACAGACTGTGGTGTGATCCCACTTACCAGACAGCATCTGTTTTGTTTTTGTCTTTTTTTACAAATAACATGTGTGACAGCCTTTAGTGGCGGGCGGGAATTGGGAGAGACAGACACCGAAATCACATGAATTGGATGCGCGTCGTGCATACAGTTAAAACGTGCGCTTTTTCTGATTCCTCTGATGTCATTGTAAATTCCAAGCAGCACACAACTTATGCAGTTATTTTACGTAATTACGTTATCTAAAGCACCTCCACACACACATATTGAGCCACGGTATGTTAACAGCTACGTTTTGAACGCATATGCCGTCGATGAATCCTCCACTTGAAACGTTGCCCTTCTTAAAGTGACATTCAGGAGACACCATAGTGGACAAACCCGTTCAAATAGGGCCGTCCATTATTTTTCAGACATAGAAGCCAGATGACACTTGCTTGTGAACCTTCGGCCCGAATCATAACCCAACCTAATTCACCCCGCCGCACCTCCCCTACCCCTTCTACTCCACATCGAGTGGCAGTCCATTTGGCATACTGAAATGGTCAGGAATATTACATCGCAGATCTTGTTCAAAAACTTCGGCCAAGCGCTATTATATGCTACTTCCAAGGATTGTATGCTTCTTTCCAAGAAAACAGGAGTACACTCCAGTCTGTGTTCTACTTCCATGTCGCGAATGCATCTCACTGCAAAAACACACACATCAAAAAGAGCATTCGAAAAAATACGCGCAATTATTGCCTATATTATACGTAGTTATTGTAAGAGAGCATGGATTTTGAAATTTTCTGTTCAGCGTACTAATTAAACAACCACTCGACGCAGTGGATCAGTGGCTAAGGAGTTTCAGTGGTGTATACGAGGTCGTGGTATTGTTTGCCGGCGCTGGCAGTTGCATTTTGCCGGGGTGAGAATGTGGTCATTCTCGTGTACTTCTAGATATAGCTGTGCCTTAAATAACCCAAATAGTCGAAATTATTCTGGACTCCATCTTCACAGCATGTGTCATAGCCAGTATGTCGCTTAGTCAAGTTATTAGACTGCATAATTCAATTGGCTCCTGATCTTAGGTGAAAAATTTCGCGGCTCTACGTGCCGACACCACGATATGATTATGAGGCACGCCATAGCAGGGGTGCTTCAGGTTAATTTTGGCCACCTGAGAGGTTTTTGAACGTGCATCCAATGCATGATATAAGGGCCTTCTTTAATTTCGCTCCCATCGAAATGCAGCCGCCACCGCCGCCTAAATTTGACCCCGCAATCTAATGCTTAGCAGCGCAGCACCCTAGTGACTAAGCAAGCTCGTTGGGCCATTTCAAATTAAAGAAGCTTTGCTTTCTGAGGTAGCTTAGAAGGACTAGTGCTATTCCGCAGCCCCTTTAAAACACGCTGCATCAAAGAGCTCGTTTCTTTTTCCACCTTCACAAAAACACAATGCATTTTCTTGAAATGCACCCACCTCTGATGTCATCTTGAGGAATTTCTCTTTTTCTGGAGACTCCCTGATAACTTGACCCAGTTCCTGCGGTAAACGCGAACGTAAGGTCAATAAAAACTGTTTGAAAATAATATCTCTAACTTTTCATTTGCTGCACAATGTGAAGAAATGCGCTAAACTGAGTGGGCTGTCCAGGTTTTGCCAGAACTTCTGCGAGATGCCATATTTCTGATTGACACGTGAAGTAAAAAGATGCAGGAATTTCAAGAACAAAAGGGAATAAGTAGAATCTGGCAACGAATACGTCGAAATTATGCGGCCGACATTATTAAAAAAAATATCCGCTCACGCACTCGGTAGGTATGGCTAACCAGCGAAGCTGTAGCATTCGGCCCCAGTGTTTATCACCGAGTTAATCATAACGGATCATAAAGGAACTGCTTGGTAGGCAGTTGGAAACTTGGTACGCAGTTGCTGCTTCCGTTCGCCTGCACGAGCCTGTTCTTACGCCCGGGCTGCAGCATCGGCACGGCTTAGACGAGTTCGTTCTCGGTTCTGCTCGCGTCGTTGCCGATCGAAATCTGCCTGCTCCTGAGGTGTAGGTATGACGCGCGTGGCCTACTCATTTCAGAGCCAGCACGAAAATGCTGCGCACGCTCTGCTGCGACGTACTGCAATGACGTCACTACCGGCGCAGCTAATCCAACATCACCTAGAGCACAAGGCCTTTCCACTCCGATCTATGACGTCATGCTACCCCACCCGACTGCCAAGAATCTAACGGGATGTTCCCAAGAAGGCAACAGCAATTCTTATGTCAGCGCTTTCATCACGCCATCCCTGTCAATGGAAATTTCTGACCAGGTAGCGTGACGTCAAGGATAGGAGTAAACAGGCCTTGTGCTATCTACACTCTTAAACAGCTGTACACCTTTTATAGTGTATATTTGCCGCACAACAATAATCGTCACCTGTCTTGCATGCGTTTCTTTTCTTGAAAACACTGCGTTCGCTAAGTTCCTGTGGAGAATGCGTTGTCATGCTGATAACGCGCATGTCGTTTGTGACTTGAAATTACCGGGCTCGCAGCGTTAAAGAAACGAAATGCGGACAAGACAGATGACTATTATTGTTGTGCGGCAAATATACACTCCAAAGGGTGCAATTGGTTGAAGAGTGTAGGTGGCGTTGGCTAATCGCGCACCTCTCTTTCCTTCTTCTTTTTTTTCCCGCATGCGCATGGGGTTGCGCCGGAGCAGTTTTGGCGTACAGGCGACCGACTGACGTACGGATGGGTGGACGGATGGACGCACGTTTCAGCTAGTGATGCAAAGCTTCCCTGTAAAAAAATTATACGTTAGAACAGTTCACCATTACGCATATCCGCCAATCAAGATTTTGAATGTGTTCTGAAGGTATAGTAATTGCGACGAAGCTAACGGTGAACACATTTAGGTGAACTTGTACCCCTGAAGGAAAGCAACACTGAACCTACCACAACAACAGCAGCAAATGAAGTTGTCGACTATAAAACCATGCACTATTCGAGTTCGTCCCTCTACTATGGTATGTGTGTCACCGTACGACATTCGAGATTATTTCTTGATGCGCGCATACTTCCGAAACTCTATACAACACTTATCGCAACGCACGTGCAATTTCGTACAATCACGATCAAAAATGTTTAGGAACTCGAGCCGCATTTCGCACCGAGCGACTTGCTGATATTTCATAAAGATACAGGCAAAACCAACATTGGCCAAAACAGAAGAGAGTGATGTAAAAAAAAAAAACAGTGAAGTGGTAGGCCTATTGCGAGAGCGCCTACCAACTTGTAGCTTTGAGAATTCGGTTCTAAATTATTAAGTATTGCCGATCCGTTCAAATTGTTAACCACACAGAACTCAACCTATCATTTATCCAACGTACGGTTAGTTTTACAGCGAAAGATTTACATTTTTGTTTTGGTTGTGTAAGGTTGAACTTCCAGCCCCGTCCACTGGCGAGAGGGAAATATCACAATACCTCCCTGGTATGTTTCGTGAATGTTATTGGTGCAAGGCCTACTACTGATTCTCATTTGGACAGGACTTAAATTACACGTCAATAGCCTCGGGTAATACAGTCGATGCCTGTTAAATCGACGTCTGTTAACTTAAATTCGGGCTTAATTTCGACGCACAGGGAAATCAAAGTGAGGAACCATACATTGGTATGGAAGGGAAACTCGTTTAGCTTGTACCCGAAGCCGTGCCATTTTAGCCAATTCTAGTCCGACCGGCAGCTCTTATGGCCGTACAAAGCCGTTACTAAAATCTTTAAAACAAAAAGCTAAACAGACGGTGTTACCGCTTGCATAACCTTGATCTGTTTTATTTAAAGTTACTTTTATATTTTACTGAACGACGTTCTTTCTGCCCGTGAAACCATTTGTTGCCGCTTGTTCTGTGCAGGGTCTCGCTAACGCTGCGTTTATTCTTGCTACCTGAGTTCTGCTACAAGAGCAGAAAAAAAAAGGAAATCACTCTATATCAATAAATAAAAAATACTTGGATCCGTTCATCTTCTCACCGTTTGTCATTTCGACTTTCCAGATAATTCCTAGAATGCCCTAATGGTCCAAGAAGCTGGAGTTGATTGTATTAACTGATAATTGCTGAACTGAAAGCAAAATATTTTCACCAAGCCAGTGTATAGGAGGAAACTACAAAGAAAGTGCCCTCATAGAGGTTTCTTATAAAGAAAACATTGCATTTGAAGATAACGTTACTTTGGTCCGCGGGGATTCAACATGGGGCGCACGCGTTTTTATGTGCTCGCTCCACTATCTATGCTAATCAGGGAGTTCGGAGTTCGCAAAGCGAAGCAGAATCATAAGATAGCTCGAAGCACAGGAACACTGACGAGTGTAAATATCCTCTGCTGAAGCTACGCGGCGGAGAAAGGTGATTTGTGAAGGGGAAATTATTGCAGCATAGTGCTATCGTCGGTGGCTGACAACATTTCCTTTTGTGAATTCTACCCTGTATTGCGGGATTGCGCCAGCCGCTTTGACATTGCTCATCTGCAAGGCTACAATTTTCCATTGCAAAGGGAAAACTGCTCGAAAGATTTTACCTTAGTTTTACGTTTCCGTTTAGTTAATTGAGGAAAAGAACCGCTGAAGAACATCGGCAGTGTGGACGGGTTCTGCCACACGATTGGGCTCACCTTTATCATTCGCGGCACGTCAGCACTCTCCGCTTCTGCGCCTCTCAAGATCTTAGCCAACTCACTGAAAACTTCGGCGTCGAGAGCTGCAAAAAGAAAAGAAGAAATCCGCGTGTGATAGTCATTTTGTATCACAAAAGAAAGAGAATATGAGACCGAATCCTACCGTTGCGTTGTTAGCAGCCACAAGAAAAAATTCCAGTATGTTTGTTTCTTGTTAATTAAATTAGCCAACATCTGTGTCATATTCTTAGAAGTTATCTTTGCGGCAGCAATATGAATGCTTTGTTATCGGATCCTAATACACATATGTGCTACTCGCCGCAGTGTCTTAGCGGCTATGGCTAAGTACCGAGTCGTGGGAACAAATCCCAGCCGTGGTGGCCGCATTTCTATTGGGGCGCAATGCAACGATGCCGGCACGCAGTGCGTTAGTCCCCCGTTAAAGAACTCCCGGCGGTGCAAATTAATGCGGAGTTCTCCCCTGCGACATGCCTCCAAAGCGGATCGCGTTTGTCGCGTGTAAAATCTCCAATTTCTTTTATTTCAAAATATGAACTATAGACAGTGGCTTGCGTTACGCAGCCTTCTGCGTAACAATTCGTTTAGCGATACAAGCGCAATCGCGAAATTCAACGAAACAGGCAGAAATATTTTTTTGACCTCACGCTAGTTCGCCACATCAGTGTTTCTCTTAAACACGTTGCGAGCAGTAAGCGTAAGTCACCCTAATTGAACGAGATGTCACTTTCGCCACGTCTCTAGAGTGCTCTGAATTTGGAAATGTCTGTTGAAATTCTCGGTAACGCATTAATTCCCTTTGCTGAGTTTAGCAACAGCTTGTATTCCATCATACTTTCGTGTGCCCGAGTAATGATGCGGTTCATTGTCGTATGACTCCATTTAGCCTTCCTATCCATATTGAGTTTTATTTAAGCCATGCCAGCAGGCAAACAGTGACGGGATTCAATAAGAAGCCTCCCACTCTTCGTCTCTCTCTCTCTCTTTCCGCTGTTTTCCGGTACTAGATGTATGACTGCTTTTCTATATTTCTTCCTTACTATAAAGTATTTATTCATCCATTCATTTATTTGTGTGTTCCATGCGGCTTTGATTTCATGGTATGCGATTCTGGCCCCTGGTCAATGTTTTATTGCTTTCTTGCGAAATTGCGGGCATTCGTCAGATCGTACATGCTGCGCCCCTCTTTCTACACTTCGTTCCTTACCCTCTTACACTAGGACTTCGTTCCTTGCACTCTTACACTAGGCACAAAGAAAAGCGAGACTGTATGAGCGAAAACAATTCTTGCATTTGCCCTTCTCATAAGTCCGTGCCTGTACCTGGTACGGTAGTTGAAGTCGAATGGTGGCGCAATTCACTGTCACCCTTATTCATCTAGTATTGACAACATCTATGTCGGCACACGTTACGTTACGTTATTTATTTACTGAGATTTATTTATTATTTATTTATTTATTTATTTATTTTACTGAGAACATGCTGCAGTCCGTAGACCAAACTTCGGTTGCATAGTGTAAAGAAAACTAACAAATATATTCAAACAGTATACAAAAATAGAAGTAGCCCAAAAATGGTTCAGTAGTAAAGCAAACTACTATAGTAACTAAATACAGCTAAATGTCATGCAACACAGCAAAGCACTACAGTTGCGTACAATTTCACAAGACAGGAGAGGCCCCGCCTATGTGACCCAAGCACGGCAGCCGATTGCCTCCGCGACTAAGAACTAGTCCCGCTGACGCGACTCCACCCAGTTCGAAGCGTGGGTTGCCACGTTCTCCGTTGGCGGGTTCACCGGCCGTCCGGCTCATGACGTCAGTCTAGAGTGCGCGCCCATTGGTGGAAGCTCGTGTGCATCCGCCTTTGAGGGGCAAATGCCCCTGCCTTCTGAAATTGTACCCGACTATAGTCCCATGCATTCATATGAAATTTCATATTGACAGCCATCATAGTTTGAATCCTGTGGTCACGAAGAAAAAGATGAATAATTTTCAAATTCAGGCTGGAGTCTGGGCAATATCTCTGTAAATGATGAGTCATTGACCGAGACAGTTTTTTTTTTCTGAAGTCTTCACAGTCACAGCAGTGCTAAAGAACATCCAGGCTGAATTAAGCAGTCATATACAAAGTCAGCAGCCTTCGTAGAAAAATATCAATTGTTTAACAGGTGAGCTATATTTTTTCCTTAATATACAGCATTTATTCATCCATTCATTTATTTGTGTGTTCCATGCGGCTTTGATTTCGCGGTATGCGATTCTGACCCCTGCTCAAGGTTTTATTGCTTTCTTGCGAAATTGCTAACCTCAATAATAATTTCATAAAATAAAAAAAAATATTTAGCAGGTAACAGCATTCAGTAAGAAATTACAAAGTGCACGTACCTCCTCTGGCAGCACTGAGAATATGAATAATGATGGCGTTGTAGAAGGAAGAAGACATGGACACCTTCAGCAGAAGAGTAGCAGGCTGCAAGAACGTCTGCTAGTTAACATCAATAAGGACATGTGGGCGACATTTGAGCACTGTAAGAAAAAAACGAGCTGATGACATTTACCGTAACCTTGTAGTGCTGCAAACTGTGAAGTTTGTGAAACAGAAATTACTTTGTTCGGCAACAGGTCTCACTGCGCGTCGGTCTCTCTCAAAAACGGTTTTCGCGCTGTTCCAGCCCTTACCACTTGTTGAGGAAACTGACCCAAGTCACGTGTCAAATGGCGCCTAACTATCGCTACCACCGATACTCAATCTTAAACTGATGTGGTTAACGTCCCCTTCCTCGAGCAATATCACTGCGCACACTAGGGAGCACCATGATGGCGTTTTCTGTTTGATGGCGTTGTCACAGGGCGATGCCGAACATACAACTAAGGAGAGCGCCATGGACGACAAAGCAGGCTGATTCGCATAGACTTCGCCCTCTTTTTTGTCGCTAAACTATCGTAAATAACCAATAAACGTCTTTTACATCTTTCGTCTCCCCCTAACGATATTCCGGCCCGAGAACGCTAACTGGTTAATCAGATGCCTCGTCAGACGCTGACTCCTAGATTGCATATTCGCTTTTGTTTCGATAAAGGTGGCTAAGAGCACTCACGTGCCCACATTAAAGATTAAACATCAGCCGAATATACCCGTGCCACTCGAGATCACACATGACATGTGCGTCTTACCTCACGCAAGTGGTGCAAGCTGCGGCCCATGTAGTCATGTATCTGCGCTGCGGTTGATTTTTGATCCACGAACAGGCGGAGCTCGGAAGTTTTTCTTGAAGTGCTTTCTACACCATAGCTGACAGTAAGCATCGACTGTCAGAAAAACAGAAACGACAGGTACAGCAGAAAATAATGTAGGAGCGCTAAGTCAGTATAATCATTACGAGTCTTTAAATATCTTCCTTACTTATACCTTGGCGTACAAGGCTACGAGGGCTGATGGCTTCTCACAGGGGTCACATTTGCGACCAGAAAAAAATTTCAAAGACGCTTAATCTCTGCCTTTAAGAGTGGAACGCAATATCATTCAAAGATCTCTGACTGCTTCTCACGATTCCTGGCATTTGAAGCGTTTATAACAGTAATGTTTACAGGGACACGCTGGCCGCGAACGCTATGCACGGGGGCGGGCTTTCTGGTAGAAACACGGCCACTTGCGTGGGTCACGATGCGAGCGTCAACTGGAGGTGTTGCAAGGAAACGGACGCGCCACTTGGTGACCCACAAGACACCCTCGCTCCGGCACGCGCAAATGGCGGACGCTGCGGCCGGTCTGTGAATGGTAGAAACGCTGGAAAAGGGGTTTCTTTGAGGTTTCGCGTGACAGAATTACCTTTATTCCTGTAGTCAAATTACAATCCGAGAGCTATTTTGTCTGTAGTTATTGAAATGCATCATGTGATCACGCAAGCGACAACGGACGAGGAAAAAATCACACAGGACAGGCGCGGACTCGAATTTACACATGGAAAGGAAGGAAGAACAGGGCCCATTGAACTATAAAGTAACATATTTAACAGGGGGAGGCGCCTGTCCGCGCCTGTCCTGTGTGTTTCTTTCCTCGTCCGTTGTCGTTTGCGCGGTTACATGATGCATTCTAATATCGACCACCAACTAGCCCGCCTCTCCCTGTTAAACATGCCTGTATGTTGTGTGCAAGTCGTAGATTTTCCCTCATATTTTAGCTTCAGAAATTCGATTACTTCAATAAATTCCTTGCGTCACGTGGAGGGCCTGGTTATGGGTGGCGCGAACATATTTTCGCCAGATTTTCTGCGACACGGGCTCCTTAACGCTATCGCATTAAAATAATGCGACACATATGAAACAATGACCAAGGCGCACGTCATGCAATTTGATGTAACGTTGTGTCACAAAATACGACATACGGAAGGCGCCCCATATCAAAGGACCTGTAGTACTTAATAGGAACACATACACTTCTGGAACCAGTGGCCTCAGTTCATCACTTCTGGTCGCGAGCAAGACGAAGGCTAACACATTACATGCTTTAAGCGTAAATGTGCACAAAGAAATGCGTGACATAACATTACGTCCGAAAGTGCGAGTCCTAATACACGAATTCATCTTGCTATAAGAAGCGTCGCCAATCACAAGAACTGTCCACTAGGCGCGCCAAGTGAGACCTCTGTGACCATACTTCTAGCTACCGCAGCGTTTCCTGCTAAGTACGAATTGGGTTATGCTGATCGTATCCTAGAAACTTATTTAACGTAGGAGCACTTTCCCACCAGCTTTGGAGTACCTCCCTTTATTCTAAGAGGTTGCTGTCATAACCATATGGTCGCAATACCAAGGCCAATTCCTCACCGCACTTACAAAATTTAAATTCTGCTAACATGTGCCAAGAACAAAATCATCTGCCGCCAGTTATTTATTTATTGAAGTGTAAGATTTTACCAAATGCAAACCAAATGTCATGCTAAATATAAAGGAAGCCGACCAAAAATTTTTCTTTAAGGAGTCTGAGACGTTCCGGCTTCCATGAGTAAGCCTTCTTTACAAACTCTAACGGATTCAACCTCATCATCATCGTCATCGTCATCACCGCTGCCCGCCTATTTTATGTCCGCTGCTAGACGACGGCCTATACCTGCGATCTCCAATTACTGCTGCCCTGCTCCAATCGATTCCAACTAGCACCTGCGAATTTTTTAATTTCATCACGCCACCGTCTTCTGCCATCCTCGACTGCGCTTCCCATCTCATGGCATCCATTCTGTAGCACTAATGATCCACTGTTTATCAAACCTACGCATTACATGACTTGCCCAGCTCCATTTCTTTCTCTTATGTCACTTAGAATATCGGCTCTCCCTGTCTGCTCTCTGATCTATACCGCTCTCTTCCTGTCTCTTAACACTGCGCCTAAGATTCTTTCTTCCGTTGCTCATTTCACGATTCTTAAGTTCTTCTCGAGCTCCTTTGTCAATCTCCAAATTGTTGCCCCACATGTTAGCACCATTAGAATACACTCATCGTACACCTTTCTTTTTAATGGGAATGGTAATCTTCCCGTCAGAGTCTGGCCAATGTCTGCGTATGCGCTCTAACGAATTTTTACTCATGTTTTAAATTTCGTTTTGATGATCAGAATATCCCCTGTGAGTAAACCTAAGTAAGCCTAAGTAAACCTAAATAAATGTACTCCATCACAGATTCTAGAGGCTGATTGCCGATCCTGAACTCTTGTTACCTTGTCTGGCTATTGATAATTGTCTTTGTTTGCATATTGATCTCCAACCTCGCTTTTACACTCTCTTTGTTAAGGTCCTCAATCACTTGTTTTAACTTGTCCCCAGTGTTGGTGCACATGACAATGTCAACAACAAACAAGGTTGCTGAGATATTCGCCGTTGATCCTTACTCCTAAGCTTCCCAGTTTAATATCTTGAATACTTCTTCCAAGCATGCAGTTAATAGCGTTTGATAGATTATGTTTTTTTGTCGGACCCCTTTCTACATTTCTTGCATAGAATGAAGGTAGCTGAGGAATCTCTGTAGATATTTTCAAGGATATTTACGTAAGCCTATTGTACTCCTACATTAAGTAATGCCCCTATGACTGCTGGTATCTCTACTGAATCAAATGCCTTTTCTTAATCTATGAGTATCATATAGAGCGGTTGATTGTAACCTGCAGACTTCGCGATTACCTGATTGATGACATGGATGTAATTTATTGTAGAATATCCCCTTCCTAAAGCCAGCCTGTTCTCTTGGTTAAATAAAGTCAAGTGTTGCCTTTATTCTATTGGAAATTGTCTTGTTGAATACTTTATTCAATACTGGATGTAACTTAATAGGCCTATAATTTTTCAATTCTTTCGCGTCTCCCTTTTTGCGGATTAGTATAATGTTGGCATTCTCCCAGTTCTCTGGGACCCTTGAAGTAGTGAGACTTTCGTATAAAGGGCCGCAAGCTTTTCAAGCATGATATCTCCTCCATCTTCGAATAAATAGACTGTTATTCCCTCTCCTCTTGCCGCTTTTCCTCGCTTCATGTTTTTTAAGTCCCTTCTAACTTCACTGATAGTTGGTGAAGGAGCCTCTCTAACTTGTTCAATACTACTTCGAATGGAAGCATCGTGGCTGCTCTGGGTATTGTGCGGTTCAGTATAAAATTCTAGCACTGCTTTTCCTGTATCTTCAAAATTGCTGATGAGATTACTTTACTTAGCTTTCAGTGCATACATTTTGTCTTGTCCTATGCCAAGTTTTTTCCTCACTAATTTCATGCTGCATTCATTTTTTACTGCTTCCTCAGTCTTTCTCACGTTAATATCCATTGTTTTATATTTGCTGATTAGTTTTGACAGTTCCGCGAATTATATCTCACCTCTTGATTTGGACACTTTCATTCTTTGTCGTTTCTTTATTAGGTCCTTTGGTACTTGGGAGTGCTTACCTGCTGGTTGCCCTTGATGTCTTACCTCCTACTTTAATTGCTGCTTCTGAAGCCAAGCTAGTTGCGCTTTCATTCATTGCCTCTATATCATCTTCATCTCTCTTTTCTAAGGCTGCCTATTTGTCTACAAGTACCAGCCTGAAATGGTCTGCTTTACGCTTACTGCGTCTAGTGTGGCCTGTTTTGCATGACGCATTTTACTCTTTTTCTCTTCAAATTGAGGTGAATCCTAGCCCTCACTAACCCACGATCACTGCACCTTTCCCTACCTAACACTTATACATCTTGCACAATGCTTGGACTGGCAAAAAGTATGAAATCAATTCCATTTTATGTTTTACCATTAGGGCTTTTCCGAGTCCGCTTTTTCGTGGCGGCGCTTCCTGAAGAAAGTGTTCAACTAAATTGCGATGTCCCAAACAAACGCACATATGAAGGTTGTTTCATCGCAAAAGGTCACGTTGAAGGAGCTTTTCATCATAAGGGCGGTGACAGGAAAAGAAACCGATGATGATGACAATGAAACAGTGCTTCTAACAGTATCTTTTGCCATGACGGCACACCTAAATGCTCGTTTGCTTAAGTCATTTTTCAGCGGCCTCTACTGCAGCTATACAGTTGCACCAGCCGTCCATGCAATTACTCAAGTTCTGCCTTAGCAACCTGCAGCATGTAAACACTGCGCTTCAGTGCTGGCATCAGTTTTCTTTTAGAGCGCAGCTCTTTGGCGTCCGTTCCTGGGTTTCGCGTCGTCGTCGGCGTTGTCGTCGGCCTCGTAACCAGCTCCGCCCCCCTTTCATCCCCCCAGCGCTAGCAGCGACCGACTGATACCACTGGATGCCGTTGACGCCGCTAGAGAGTCAAGATAACGTGACTGCATAGAACACCGTCGCCGCCATGCAGAAAGAGGAGGAAAGGGTCCCCCCCCCCCTGTTCTTGTGTGGCGGATAGGGTGCTCTTCAGTTGCCGACGCGCCGGTTATTTCACGTAGGCCCCGGCACGTCGACGAATACGTGACCACCTTCCCACGGCTAGACCTGGTTCTTAGCGCTGCGAAAGCGAGGGTATCATATTGTTTGTGTCGGCATCGGCGGCGTTGTCCCTGAAACCAACTCCGCAGCTGGGGTTGACTCACTATCGGCGTCAGCGGCATCAATCAGTCGCTGCTATCTCTTCCCTCCTCCCTTTATCGTGTTTTCCGCTTGCTGCGCGCGCTTCTGCCCCCATCGTTTGCCGCTGGGTGTACACGCCGCCCCCCTCCCCCCTCTTCCTGCGAGTCTCCGGTTGTCAAAGCGCCGGCTCGAACTTAATTCCTTTCTTCGCTCCTCCTCCTATGCAACCCCTGTGCGGTGGCAATCAGAGAGCCAGATCGGTGGCGGCGGATCTGTATATGTGCACCGCCCGAGCCGAAATTGCCGCTGCCGTTCGCCCTGTGCGGTGGCAATCAGAGAGCCAGATCGGTGGCGGCGGATCTGTATATGTGCACCACCCGAGCCGAAATTGCCGCTGCCGTTCGCCCTGTGCGGTGGCAATCAGAGAGCCAAATCGGTGGCGGCGGATCTGTATATGTGCACCGCCCGAGCCGAAATTGCCGCTGCCGTTCGCCCTGTGCGGTGGCAATCAGAGAGCCAGATCGGTGGCGGCGGATCTGTATATGTGCACCACCCGAGCCGAAATTGCCGCTGCCGTTCGCCCTGTGCGGTAGCAATCAGAGAGCCAGATCGGTGGCGGCGGATCTGTATATGTGCACCGCCCGAGCCGAAATTGCCGCTGCCGTTCGCCCTGTGCGGTGGCAATCAGAGAGCCAGATCGGTGGCGGCGGATCTGTATATGTGCACCACCCGAGCCGAAATTGCCGCTGCCGTTCGCCACTGGGAAATTATCTGCCAGTTCTTTCTGAGCCATGAGCGAGACGACCGATGGAAGTCCTCCGTCTGCTGCTGCTGCTGCTGCTGCTAAACGAGCTGCCAGAGCAGAGGCCCAGCGCCGTCGCCGTCAGAATCCAGAGGTGCGTGCCGCCGAAGCAGAAGCTTACCGTCGCCGCCGTCGAGATGATCCAGGAGTACGCGTCGCCGAAGCAGAGGCTAAGCGCCGCCGCCGAGAAGACCCAGCCGTTCGCGCCGCCGAAGCGGAGGCTCATCGCCGCCGTCGAGAGCAACCAGCAGTAAGCGAGGCTGAAGCAGAAGCTCATCGCCGCCGCCGAGAAGACCCTGCAGTTCGCGCCGCCGAAGCGGAGGCTCATCGCTGCCGTCGAGAGCAACCAGCAGTAAGCGAGGCTGAAGCAGAAGCTCATCGCCGCCGCCGAGAAGACCCTGCCGTTCGCACCGCCGAAGCGGAGGCTCATCGCCGCCGTCGAGAGCAACCAGCAGTAAGCGAGGCTGAAGCAGAAGCTCATCGCCGTCGCAGAGAAGACTCTACCGTTCGCGCGGCCGAGGCCGAGGCCAAACGCAAACAAAGGCTCGCAAACAGTCAGGGTGCAACAAATGCTTTCCGGCGACAGTTTACAGACAATCCGTTTGGAAGTTTGTGTTCAGTGTGTGATCGGCTCTGGTTACAAAATGACGTGAAACCGCTTCCGGATACGTGCCGTGAGAATCTCCGGTGTGCGTTTCCCAACTGGGACCACAAAGCTTCCTTCATGACTGTCAAGAACTGTTAGTGGAGTCTTTGTTAAAGGAATACGTGTGAAAAATTAAAAAAAAAATTCTGTGATAGCGCATACATGTGTTGCTCGATTTCTTTGCCTCAATCTATCGAAAAGGTGAAACAGCTTATTTGCTGCGCTCAAATTTCGCATTAGGAAGTAACGTAATCGTCGGTAATTTTTTTTAAGCTGTTCGAAATAACTGCATATCTTGTGCCACAGCGACAACCAAAATACTTTCTCGCTGCTTTTCCTTTTCTCACTCATTTCCTTTCCTGCTCTTTTGTGCCTAAGTTCTAGTGCTTCAAATTGTTGGTCACATTGACCAGTACTGACACGTTTGTTTAATGCTTAGAAGCCGCGCAGCGAGTTCTTACCTTTACAATGTGGTAAAACTGTACTGGAAGCTTCCAGCAGTTAATCGTCCTCGTCCGTTTCACACCAGTTGCTACTTCTTCGCTTGCGTCACGCCCCAATATACTATACATAAATGACTTCTCCATGATATTTGCATCCGGTCCCGTCTTTCGTAGACCCTGAAAGAAAGGTTGATGCAATTTTTACGGATTCTACATTGACACACATTATCTGACTTGGCGGTGTCCGGCGATGATTATTTTGAGAACTACTCCAGTTCTTTTTATGGAGTTACTAAATCCTGCGTTCCTGCTGGAATATTCTCATTCTGAGAGCTCTAGAAAACCGGTAGGGCTGAAGTGGGCTTCAGTAACATTACAACAGACACTTGCAAGTATCTCACTTCTTTGATTTAGGTTTGTTTGAATGCCATACTAGAGAATAACAATCTCTTGCTTCTACAATTAAGAAGACCCAAGAGACCACCGATAGTGCCCATCAGTCGTTCTATTATGCGTATTTGTGAACCTGTTCCTTCATAGTTCCTCCCTCACTTTATGTGACAGCAACACCGCGGTTCTTGTTTTATAAAATAAACACGCTTACTATGAACGTTTAGAAGAACTATCATTTATTATGACCCTACCGGTTCCTACCGGTTGCTGCACAACTATCCCTTACAATTGGTCCTATCACAACACTGCTATAACTCCGCCCTCTGACTTGTTCATCGCATGCAAGATTAGTCTACAAATGGGAAGTTTTCTTGCTGTTGCCTCCCCATCAACTATTCCCGCTATCACTGGTGCTTACAACGCACTTCAACGTGCATAGTCGACGGCACCCAGAACGTGCCACAGTGCTCTCCGCAATCACCGCTTACGCGTGGCCTACAACAGGTATACTGATAGCGTGTTACTTTAACTCTAAAATATTATTTCTTTGGACTTGGGGCTCAGATCACCCTCGTCTGGATCCCAGCACACGCCGGCGTTGTCAACCCGCCCCTCACAACCTCGACGAGCTTACACACTCCGTAGCACGAGGACTAGTCAACCGTGCCGGAGACGGTGCAGGTGCGCCCGCAGGACGCGACCGCCTTACACGATACAACGACCTTGTGAAGTCATTTCACCTAGAAAGAACCTTCCCCACCTCTCACCGCAAGTTAGACAGTCCAATACATACATATCTCCCTCACACGCTATCACATCATATACCCCGACATCTACCGAAGCCACACGTGCAAGATCTGTAAAACTCAATCAGCAACAGTCCCCCACATGCTATGGGAGTGCAAACATCAATACTCAGACCTTAATCCCGTGACCCTCTCCTCGAGATGGCCCGTCGCCCTGCGTAGCTCCCATCCTGAAGACCAACTCTGGGCTGCCCAGCTGGCCTACGACGTGGCGAAGAGGCAAGACCTCGATGTCCCATACTCGATGTCCCATCGTGGGAGGCCTAGGCTCAGCCGACTAAACTGCTGGTTCACATTAAAGTTCTCTCTCTCTCTCTCATTCTCTGTCTCTCTCTCTTGGACTTGTACCGATGTACATTTTTGTGCATTGAATGCACTATTACCACAATCATTGCTTCTTCTCTGCTCTTGTCATACCACCGTGTTTATCTTATCTATAATATGCTTATTCTGAAATATTTTAAAATTCAGAAAAAGGCCCTGCGCCAATAGCAGCTGCAAGAGCAGCTTAGCGCGGCCTAGAACCCTAGTAAAGTCAGCATCATAATAAAGAAAATATAAAAAAATATTGCGTAGCGCAGTCTCGATGGCAGCTAACAGTAGAAATGACTAAAATTCACTTATAACTTAGTATGCGCATCAGTAGAAGCAGTGCAGGTTGCAAACAGGGATAATATTCGTTTAGAATATCAAGCCAATGAATGTGCGTTGTTCATCCACCGCGTAAGTATATGCATGTACAAGAACAGGAGGAGAACGCAACATTACCGAACACTCACCGAAAGGCACTCATGTCACGATTATGAAACATATGATTTACCACTTTGATATGAGGATAGAGCTGTCAGGAGACAACAGAATTGGAAAGTCTGGTTTTATTCTGTGGGAGGAATACTCCTAGGAGCAGTTCTGCATAAGCACGATATGTTTCGTGCTTGCCACAATTAGACGCGTTGACAGCGTGCCTCGCTCCCAAAAAGAAAAATCATCAGCGATATTTATTACCAATCACCGGCCCTGTTGTCGGGATCAGACCAGCGGATCTCCGGTTGCGAGTCGAAAATATCAAGCAAATGTTACGCTTTGCACGGGTGGTGAACAGGCGGAGAAATTAAAGTTGAAGCAGGGAGGTAGCAATCTAATTCTTTAGTAGGTGAACGTGTGCCCAGAACGAACACCAATATTCACACGATAAACAGCATCAGATGCCTAGAAAACGTTTTCTATGTTCGCAGTAAGCTTTCTTAATAATAAAATCATAGATACCGAGAATCTGTTTTGCTCTGATCAGTATTTTTTGAAAAGCCAGGAGGCTGCAAAAGAGACATAGTGCGGCCGGACGTGCACAATAGCAGAGCGGCAACCGGGAAAGCATAAATGAAACACATCCGCACTCGGTATGGGAATACTACCGTGGAGAAATTGTACTGACACTCATGAGCAGCTGCCTCGTCTGTCGGTTACCATAACCTTATGGAATTGCACGTAAGAAAGTGGACCTACGTGGTGGAGTGACTGCCAGCGTTTTTTTGTCGTTGTGTTTTTCTTTTTTGCCGCCTCAGGCTAAAAAAAATGACGGTCAATAATCGCTGCGTGTGCTACACCCTCTTTTATCGTGTTGCTTTCACACTTCGAACTAAACGTATTCGTGCGTCACTGCGCTTCCAACTATACCGTCTAAAATATATTCAGTGCGGTTGGGATGGCATCATACTTAGAAAAAAGCAATATTTGGGCTAAAGGAATTTCATTATAAAGAGAAGCGTCATCCTTGTATTATCCTTGTCTTAAATGACTACTGAACCACTTTTTATCAAAGTGGGGAAATGCATTTCATTTTAAAAAAGGCTGTTTCAGAGACACTTTGCTGCAACAAGCACGTCAGTGCGTTCGGCAGAAGCGGAGTTTCTGGCACTCAAATACGGCCTCCGCTGTGCTCCCGTTCCTACTTCAATGCCTTGCACTACAAAGGCTACAGCGGAATGGGGCGTTCTCACCACGGTCCGCCTATTGAACGTCACCGCGGCGTGCAGAGCTCAAACTCGATTTTGGATGTTAACGTAGACGCCACGACTTCCGCCTTTGGTGCCTACGACGATGCGCCAAGCGTGAGCCAAACGAGGTATTTTCCTCAGCGAGCCGCATTGCGCTTAGCGAATTGACTCGATCGTGGCGACACCCCGCGGCGGCCGCGCTATCTACGATACATAACACCACAGTTACAGGCAGCTGTAATGCGCGCTCGCCCTCATATGTTCAACTGGCCACGCTACGTCGTGCGGATACGACTTGGTCCTTCCCCAGCTTCACCGACGGATAGTAGCCACATTCAACTTGCACATTTCGAAGCGCTGTCAATTAGTGTGCCAAAGCGGCTAACCAGGAGTGGCCAGGAGTCAGTGCACGCTGGTAATCCGGAATCCTTAGCTAGGGCCCAATTCCGACAACGCCTACTGGAATGCATGTAAAGCGCAGAAACACTGTCCTGAGATATCCCCTGCGCCAATTTTAAGGTGATCTATTGCATTTTAGTAAGAGGGGGTTCATCTACTGATTGTTGACAGCAGAATATTGATTTAGGGCCTCAATTTTTTTATAGAATTTTGAATAATTATGAAGTATGCCAAAAAAATAAAAGCACGAAGTTTGCAAATTCGTAGCTCTGCACCAAAATAGATATCGCATCAATTATATAATCGAAAGCGGACAATTTTTTTCGTGTAAATTTATATCTTGCGTGACTTTGTTACAATTTTACAACGGTTTCGCGAAAGTTTTATTCACATATACTTCGCTTTTTAGAGCCATGGGTAATATGTCAATTTTGTGTGCTTTAGATATACTACAATATACCACTTAAAGAACTGGGATATCATCTCTTAGTACTGAGTTTGAAAGTTGTATACATGACTGAGAATATTCAATATTCTCACTATATATAAATAAAGTAAGGACATAAATAGAAGATTCGCAACCAACAGTCGCTAGATATTAAAATTTTCTTTTGAATGCTGCAAATCTCATCAAATATGCGGATGTGGTTGCCGAGAAACACTATTTATCCTTGCCATATATTTATATAGGAGCACCCGAGCGAAAGCTTCCTCTTTAAGTTTAGTGTGCTTCGAATCTAGATTAGCGTTCAAACCTTGTCGAAATGAGCAAGACTCCACGGCTACGACTCCGATAAGCAGGGTAGAAAAGTTTATTTCCTACTTGTGTGGCCGCGGCCGAGCGTTAGCAGGCGATAGTCGGCTATTTTTCGAAGTGCGTAATTATTACCGAAATTCGAAAGCAGATTTTCGCTTACGTCTGCCTGTTGATAAAACTTCGTCAATGAATATATAGTCTAAGAATACACTCTAAGAAAAGTTTACATCCTTTGAGTTGTACCTTGCCACACAACAATAAACGTCCGCATTTCCTTTCATTAACGCTACAAGCCCGGTACTTCCCAGTGACGAACGGCATGCGTCTTGTCAGCATCACATAGCATTCCCGACAGGAAAGTAGCGGGCATGGCGTTTTCAAGAAAGGAAACGCAAGCAAGGCAGACGACGATTATTGTTGTGTGGCAGATATACACCCCAAAGGGTGTACGTTTGTCTGAGAGTGTAGGAAGAAGCACACTGATACAAACACCCTCCTTGATTGACGTCAGCTATTGGCCAATAGCAGCCGCGTATGGCTGCACCAAGAAAGAGCCGATCGAGGTTCAGGTTTGAAGCGGAACAGGGTGTCCCATGACGACGTACGCTGAATGCCTCGTAGTTGCAATATCGTCGCGATGCCACCGCTCACAAGCTCGAAAATAAAAAAAAAACACACAGATGTCGAAAAGCTTTTCTTGTGTATTATTATGCGTGCCATCATGGTGGAAAGACAGCAATCTATGATTTAATCTTTTCTAGAAAGAAGCAGGCAACGCACATATGGGAGCGACTTGGGTAAGACACTTTTGCATTTAGAAAAGATGACTGATACCATATCGGTTTCTTCGAAACACTTCACTCGGGTCGGCTTATTCCCGGCGAGTAGACAATTGCGTTTTGTTTGTTTATATTAAATCTCTTGCTGGCGCTGCAAATGGCGGAGTGCACCTTTCTCAAACAGAATCTTTGATAAATTCTAGCGACGTATGCTCAAGCTTCGTTTGGTTTTTGTTCCTTTATAGTTTTCCGTCCCAGCGTTAGTGGCACTAATGCTTTAAGCCGCAGGAATATTCTCGCTAATGTGCTTTTCTCTGCACACACGGTGGCGGGAATGACATCTGTTTCGGAAGCTCAGGAGTTGGCCATGACACATGCTATGCCGCGAAGCTGCATATTGTTTTCATAGCATGCTTTAGTTTAGCGCTAGAGGCAGAAAATGCTGTTTTAACGCGATAGCGTTAAGGAGCTCGTGTCGCAGAAAAGCCGGTGTCGTCGGCGTCGGGTGTCGGCGTCGGCGGCGTTGACCGTGAGCGATAAATCATGGCAGGCGCTTCATAAATAAAAAGCAATTTCCAAGATTGGCCCGGTGGGAATCGAACCAGGGTCTCCGGAGTGTGAGACGGAGACGCTACCACTCAGCCACGAGTTCGATGCTTCCAAGCGGTGCAAACGCGCCTCTAGTGAATGCGGTGTTGCCTTCGAAACGAGCCGTGGAAAGTTATACTGCGGTGTATATCGGTAATTATGAACATGTAACGTACAGAAGTCACAATTACACGAGTTGCGAAGTGCGTTTCCGCTGCATTTCTTCTGCGCTTTCCGCACACGCAGAGCCATCTTGCGGCAAACACAGAAGACCCCCTCCTCTCAATGTACGGCGCTGCCCCGACAGGAGGCGCGCCGCGCGCGCATTGGGACCGCTGCCAGGCGCGTCGCGGGACTCCCTCTCCCCTGACGACGCTTCGCCGTGCTCCCGGTTTAGATTACTATCTATCTCTCTGCCCGTGCCGATCACGACGTTTGGCTGGCGTAGATCGTTTCCCCTCCGAGACACCGAGTTCTTTGGTCCGTTCCGTTCGCTCAGGCGCACGTTTCGTTGCCGCGCCGAACGCTGCGTTGCTCGACGCTCACCGCGTGATAGGTGGGCGCTAAGTCCGATGCGGGGCGCATCGTAAGTGATCGCTGTGCCGTAGCGCATTGTCTTATACCCCTTGGCGGGTCGACGGGAACGCTGTCGCGTCCCACTCTTGAAGGCGAAGCTTAAGCGTCCTCCAATTTTTATTATTCAAATAGGTGAGTGGTCAGTTTATTTCCGCGCAAGAAATTTAGAAGCAACTGCAAACAGCACTCGTTCCAGCTTTAGGGCGTTTTACCTGCTCGCAGAGCAGCTGGTTTGGTTTCCGACACTGTGCACTAAGCCAAATTCCATTACGACTGGTTCAATACGTTTCGAAGTCATGTATTTACACTAATAAAAGTAACTCCGTCAAAAGAAAACCCTCGCTAAATCTTGGAAGCCTGTTGGAAGAAACTAAATTCGGCCTGATTGGCTGTTATTCCCCTTCCGGGTTTCACAGGTTTTGATCATTTCTGCGCGCGATGGGTGTCTGCTGTTGCCCCAAGCCCGGAACATACCTCGAACTCTCCGTACTGGGAGCAAGAGCAAGCGCCAGTCATCGAACGCAGAAGACCTTATCACACGTGACAACTTACTGTGGAACTCTCGTTTTTTTCTGCACCTAGACATTCACAAGGTAAATTTCCAGTTTTTAGCCTCCTCCTATCAGTTCAGAATATCCGTATATAACTTCTGAAAGCACCGCTGACGTTACTGCCTACATATTGTGAAATTGTGTACCTGATATGATGCTACACGAGTCGCAGTGTGAAGTTGCACTGCAACATAGTCGCAGTGCCTATGAGGGTCGAAAACGTCGACTGCCGTACTTGCAGCAATGGAGAAAACCTTGCAAACAAGTGCTTGCACCTTTCGGAGACCCACTGTACACAAGCACTTCCTTTTCTTTCACCTCCGGCTCGCTTGAAAGGTTCTTCGTCCTTTAAAAAATTTGATGTGGCTCGTTGGGTATACCAGACGTTTGCACGCACAGCGCGACTATTTCCGCAATTTTGTGGCTAAAATCCTCGAGCGCGATCAAAATAAGGTTATCGGCAGCAAGCACACCTTCTGCTTTCACGAAACGATTGTATTCGTGGCCACAAAAGAGCAACGTGACCACAGCACCAAGCGAAAGAGCCACCGCGAACCTGGATGTCGCAGCAATCTTCGTATATTTGGGCAGTTTTGCCAGATCAAGTAGCGGATTCTGGAGTTGCCAATATTACGAAGTAAAGCGACCACAAAAGAGTGAGCACCAGGCTTTTTGTTGAAAATAAAGTGTCTGAGAGAAAGATGACTTCGCGCTGCGCTTGTGAGCTTCAAATGCTACGCACGGCTGCAGAACTCGGCTGAGATTTTCACAGGAATGTATGCTATCCGCGGACTACGTTGTTTTTCACCAAGCCCGAGAGGCGGTTCAGGAGGCCTTTAGGTACTGTTTCTTTTCTTGCAAATGTTGAAGTATAGATATGACTGAATCTTTCGCCTTAGATTCTGCCATCCGAGTATCTGAGAGCGCAGCTCTTAGGCGCCTGTTCCTGCGTTGAGCGTCGGCGTCGGCGTCCCTCGGCGTAACCGAACGAATGAGCACAGCGACGGATGAAATAGCGATGGCGGGGCGCAGCGGGGATGAAAGACTGTGATAGCGACGAGAGCGCGAGGAGGAAATCCGAGGAGGAGGCTACAGTGAAAGCATGAGATGGAAAGCGGAGGATGAGAGTATGACGAAAGGCTTAGGATGAAAGCAGTGTACCGCCGAGACCAAGAGATGACGCCATAGTGGCGTCCGCTGTAGTGAACTAATGACGTCATTGCAAAGGCATGCGGAGAGCGCTGGGCGAGCGCGTCCACTGACACCATATACGGAAGCAAATCAGTGGCGTTTGCATGGGACCCACATCGCATGAGCTACTTCGCCCATGCCACCGCCACATGAGAATGCACTCCATGCCATACATGCTCCCGTGTTCGGGCTTTCGTCCTGAACTATGAGCGACGCAACCGGTGAAATTCAAAATTACTGAAGAGCTGTGCTCAAATGTTGCATTAGGGAGCATCGGAATGGTTAGGGATTTTTTTATGAAAGATTCTTAAATATAGCGTAAAATAGCTTTTCACGTTTGCATATGGACCTTGCCATGCCTCAAAAGGTGCTGCAACAAACTGATGCTTGAACTTCCTGAAACGTCATTCCTAATCTTTGATTTTTGTCTAAAACCATGTAGACAACTACTTCACCTAATAGAAAATCGTGGCCCACCACTTTTCAGAAGTTGCCTAAGTGGAGAGCGGGCACAGAGCTAGGAGAACAAGCGTAGGTGGTCGTCTCGGATTAGTCCGTGAGGCGGCAGTGGAACTTACTCTATCAGCATTAAACACATGCAATTTATTTTCCAAAATGGAAAGAGAAAACGTATAAGATCACAGTCAATTCATTAAGTACATATACCAAAATAGTGTGACGATGTTAGACATCAGAACCATTCATGCTGGAGTACTGAAAATGCTTGCATTGCTATATTTGTAATAACACACAAAAACCTGCTCACAGTAAGACGCTCGAACACTCGCGCGATTTTTTTTAAAAAGTTTCTTCAGAGAAAATCAGTTTCTAATAATTTTTTATTGTTCTTTGGCACTTCAGGCCCTCCTCATGATCAAATATGTTTTGCAACTACTTAACGTTCTCCGGTGATGGCGCCCTTTTCGAGTATCAGGAGCATGGCCATCAGGTCAGATTGTATTTCATCCTGTCTTCGGGATCCGTACTTACATCAGACAACCAAAGGAAGTAGCTGTAGCGATGCATTGGTCCCCACATTGGTATGTATTGGGATCGATCAAGGCTACTGGCGTACATAAACCGCCCGGCAGTGCCCTGGAAGTAAAAAAAACAATTAATTAGTTGAAAAGTTCAACATGCCAATGGCTTGCAAGCCACTGGAGAAAAGTCGCTTACCACGCAGAGTACGCGATGTCAACGTTTTTGCTCCATTAGAAACGTAAACTTGAGACATGCGCAATGAGTAATATACAAAACTGAGATATAGCGCAACCTCGTTACAGCAATGTGTACCGGCCTAGGGACAGTCTTCACTATATCAGTATCTTCGCTATATCCATAACTCACCAGTCTGCCTTTCTTTAGATTTCAATTCAAAGGATATGCAATTTGCTTGTCATTGAAACGCCGAAAACACATGATTTGCCATTTATCTTTATTTATTTATTTATTTATTTATTTATTTTCCTATTCATTTATTTATTCATTTACCTTTCAGGCTCCCTAAAGGCCGTTGATTAAGGGGGCATATTGTAAAAATTTAGAAACATCAGAAATAGCAATTTGTCTTACATTATAAGACAAAGCACACAAATATTCAGGAACGGAATTGTTTCCGTGCTACATTTGAAAGTGGAAAAGGAAACAAGTCAGCAGAACACATGAACATAGAAAGCACCTTGCGAACATCATCGCACATTGTTAACATACATAGCTTTACAGTTCTGCACAAAGCACATCACGATTAGACAAAGAGACAATGTTATCAGGAAGACTGTTCTTGATTTTATGGCACGAGGCAGTACTGATGAGCTAAAGGCATGCGTGTTACCGAACATACGCAAGAAAGTAAGGCTATTGCTTAGGTGACTTGACAGACGCAGTGTAGCTTGGAAGTGGGGTCGATTGTCGTGGACGTATTTATGCAGGAGGCAACGAAGATTTATTCTGCGTCGAACTTTTAAACAGCAGTAGGGACAATAAACATTCTATCAGGGCTACCCTAAATATGCAACAATAATTGCGAGCTACAAAATATGCTGCTCTATTTAGGATTGATTCGAGCATCGAAATCAAGCGCTTTTGATGAGGAGACAAAATAGTAGAACCACATTCAAATTGTGGGTTAAGAAATGCTTAATATGCTAATTGCGCACAGTAGCCGGGGCCATTTCGCAAGTTTCTTCGCAAATAACCTAAAGATTTGAATGCTTTCGCGCACATAGCCGTTATATGAGTATGCCAGGGAAGACAATGTGTAAGATTCAATCCGTAGTATATATAGAATAAGGGCGGAGATAAAACAGTATTATTTACAGTGTCTTAGAAGTTAAACGTAGAACGTTTCCGCAAGAAGGGAGTGACCTTACACTCCTCGGATTTACTGGTCGTGTGCCATAGGCTGCACCATTGACCACTTATGACGTCGAGGTCGTTCTGCAAGGGTAAATAACCTTGAGCATTGCTAATTGCGCGATATGCAGGTTGTCCGAGATAACCTGAGCCAAAGCTTTCAAAATGAAAGGCAGTGAAGTACGTGGCGAAGAGGAAAGAAGGCCCGTGGAAAGCGAAGTGCAGGCGCGGCAAAACCGATCATTTGTCTTCAAGCTCTGAGGAGTTTAAGAACCTTTCGCAAAATCATAGTTTACATGACCTGCTGCTGTTTCTGTCGCGAATGTTAACGTGAGTGGCCTTCATCGCATCGTTCACTTGGCCGCTGACGCCTCGTTGCGACATCGCTTTTCAATGCGACAACAGTATAAAACTCGAAAGCAGGAATGCTGTCTTCGACGTTTGTTCATTCCCTCACTCTTTTCTCATTACGCCTCCATCTTCGTGCGTGTTGCAGTCACCTCCTTGTTCTTACGCTCACCAAAAGGCAGAAAAAGATAACGATGTGGCAGCAGAACACTCATATCTTCTTTTTTCCTCTAAAGACATGAAAGGACAAAAACAGAGGATATTATGCCACATTGTACGAATTTGTACGGTGCCACACCTACACTCTACCACATCACCTGGGAGTGCGAACGCAACAAAGCATTCCACAAACACGAACACCCGAGTGCGGAGCAATGGGAGAGTCGGCTCACCAGCAGCGAGCTCACGGCCCAAAGGGCCCTAGTGCAGCACGCGAGTGGTGCAGCACGACTCAGTGGAGCCTTGAAATCGGGACCCACCCTTGCTGAAGAGAAGTCTCAAGTCGCCAGTGCCAAGAAGATGAAGATGACAGAGACCTCGTAACCGCGAAACTCTTGAAAGACTCAATAAAACTTTTCACTCACTCACTCACTCCCGGCCAACACAACCTTGTCCGAATGCCGGAGGAGTTGGAACGGCATAGTTTGGGTGTGTTGGCTTATCTTAGAGCCCTATTGAAGCAGCGTGGCGTAATGCAGGCAAAACATACGACCAGAGTGGCACTGACGCCCAACTGGACATCTACGTAACTAATTACCTTGAAGTTTTTACCTGCCATTGTTTTCCACTTTTGTAGTTTTGTAAATCTCCCAGAAGCTTTTACCCAATAACGCATACGGCAACTAAATTACATTTTAAGTAAACAGTTGTCTCATTTCGCTGTTCGATGTACCAACGTCACAACGCTGTACTTCACTCCAGCGCACATCGAGTAAGTTTGCAATGTTGCTAGTCATATCTTCGCCGAGGAAACGAGAAAATGTGGCCGACTGAAATTTTGAAAAGATTTGTTGTGTAAGATAAACCAGGTGTGAACGGCTGCAGAGGGCAAAGCTAAATAGCCAGGCCAGCTCACTTCATTTAGTGTACTTGGTCAATGTTATAAAGCTTGGTAGAAAAATGACGCAAAAGTGATTATTTTTAGTAATTGCTTCGTTATTGATGTGGGGCAGAAATAGGTCACATTAATAAATTTCAATTTTAAAACAAGCAATTGTGGCTGTAGTATTCATGCTTTTTTGTGGCATGTAACGGTTTGGTTGGGTAACGGTTTAGTAACGAAACGCTATTGCAAAAGGAGAGAAAATTAAATAAATTGTAAAGCAGATGATAATTAGATGTTGTCGAGGCATCACTTAGCCTCTCTGAACAGTAGATGTTATTTCTGCATTGATACTTGTGTTTGTAGTGCCACCTGCACATACATGAAAAACCGGGTACTTTTCTTGTTGTTTTCGACGTCAGTATAGATGGCCTTGTGTTCCTTCCAATAAAGATTCGCTTGCTCTCAGTGCGTGTCCTGCTGTGTATGTCTTTGTTCTCATCTCACCTTTTTGCTTCAGTAGACTCGCAAAGGAGCTATTTCGACGACAGCGTTAATATATCAGCAGAAAAAAATAAAGGAAGGTGATGGGTTCCGCTATGAGACTCTGCTGCTGTCGCAGTAAACATGTCGAGGAACTGAAGGACAACTTTAGTCTGCTATGCCTGTCTTGTTCTTTACTAACTTCGGAAAGACATTTCATCTTATGCATAGGAATTCTCCATCTACGGGGCGTTCGGTGCTGCAAAGAGCAGTCGCAGAAAACTGGAGCCGTATTAAGTAAGCCTATTACACTCTGATTTTGCTCCAATCTCCTGCCGCCAAAATTACGTCAAACACCAGGAAGTGACCCGCATCGTTGCTTATCTGCCCAATCAAACGTTTTTGTCGTCCACAAGATGTCACTTCTCTTTGCTTTCAAATGGAATAGGATTTCTCCCCATGAACAGGTTTTTTATCTATTTTACTGGGAAGAGGTGAGGAGAGCGCAGAAGTGAAGACACTTCTGGGGGCCCGAGGCAGCGCAGTGAATACACAATAGGCGAAGAGAATGATGACTGCGTCTCCAATTGGTCGGCTTCTCCTTGCTTAGCTTGCGGCCGCTGGTCGAAAATTGTAGCGGCGTCCAACCGGGAGTAAAAAAAAATGTCGCTAAAATATACGTTGCCTTTCATCTTATTCACACGGCCATGAACAACATTTCTCAGTGACGAAAAGTTGGCAGCACAATGTCGCATACGTGCCCGAAGATCTCGACAATATTAGACTGTCACAAAAACATTTCTGTTATAAGCAACGAAATCCCTTATTTCCGGAGGGCCTAACTAGCCAGTGCCCGAGCAATCAGCGATCAGCCATCTTCTATTCTTTTTGTAACGGGGCAATCTCCGACTAGTGCGAAAAATAATCAATTTTCTTCGGCACATGAGTGGATCTGTAGTGCGTGCACGTGACGTTAGTGTGGTGAGTTTCTGATGTTTTCTGACTTCGTGTGACAGACAGGAAAGTGGGCGGAGCTTCGACATTGATGACTAATTGCGGAGGGCTAGTGGCAGAAATGGAATGGAAACAGATGGCAATAGCATTACATTAAGTGCCCCAGACGCCCTAGTTTTGCTGAAGCGAACTACATCCTATGCTCGCAAGTTTTACAATCCCACAACATAATGTAGTACTTTGCGATTCTCAGCTGCGTTTCCATATTTCCCTTGCCACTAATTATGTTGCGCTCGTTGAGACCGGTTAGCTGCGCGGCGAATTCTAGGACGCATTACACACTGGGACTATATCGACGTCTTCTTCTTGATCACAACTGCAATATCAGCGACTCCCATTTGGTATCTAATTCTTTATCTAATTCACGGTCCTTCTGTCTCCTAAGGCTGCGCGTAGTAACTTTCCTTCAATCTCCCGTAGCGCGCTCACTAGCTTCTTCTGAACCTTCTGACAGGTAACATAGGTGTCAGAAAAATAAATAATGGAGCATTTATTTTAAATGAGAAATACCTTACACGACATATAATTATAGAGTCACCAATAATTACTAAATTCTCCAGTGAAGATAACGCACGCTCTTTCCATTTTTCTGTTGTGGTGAATATCTTTTGATTGTTCACACGATTTACAGGTGCACAGTGTGGGAGTAACAATTTTCACAGCCTTCAGAATTGGCACAGTGCGCTGCCCGAGATGATGGGAAGATATTACATCACCGTCGAATGCTTCCGGCTAAACTTTTAGCAATGTTTTCAGGCTTTAAGTGCTTTGTAGTACCTAAATATGTTTAGGAGATAGTGACAGGGAGGCGGAGCGACAACCGTATCTTTGTATTAAGTGAGCGATGATATGGCCCATGAATCCAACGTTCAAGGTTGGGTGGGCGGCCAGGCCGAAGACGTGCGGTCCGCAGGCCGTGGAGACGGCTTAGGTCAAGTTCTGGGTACATCTACAGAAGGTGTGTCATTGTCACATTTTAGATTGTACTTACACCAAATTGGCACGATGTATGTCGTAAGGAGCATGGTATGGTTGTGGCTAGAGAACAGCCACAGATGGAGTGAGCGTGACCCCAACGCGTTGCCTCCGTAACGCGATCTTCTCTTGGGGGTTTAAGTCACCAGAGAACTTTGACCCACACAGAGATATAAAAGCTCGTGTGGTACGTGGGAGATTACCTTTTTTCCGGATCAGTTGTCAGCAGGCATCTCCAGAAAAATACAGAAGTGGGTACGTTATAAACTCTGGGTGGTTTGCCAAACCGGCTTCAAGGGGCAGAGGCAGGGCTGCTCGAGGGACCCCCTGAAGGCATGTCACGACTAAGAGGCTTATTGTCGCTCAATTCTACCCGGTTCCACGGAGTTACATAAAGTGTCATAGAAGCTGGATAGTCTATTTCACGTCTCATGTACCAGGCAAATGCAACAGCCGGGCAAAACTTTGATGGCTTAAAGGCACGCGTGCATCGACGTTTGTGCACGAGTTTGTGGATAGTGTTGAGTTGGGACTCGGCCTGTAGGCTTGGCAGCAGAGTGAGGCATGGTAGTCTTCTTGTGGGTCGCATCGCTTCGTGATTAATGACATCAAGGGTAGCCTATTCTGTCTTCGTGAGATGATGAACTGGGCCCCTGGTTGCAACACAGAACAGCCAACAAGGCAAGCCAGGCCGATGCTTGCTCCACCAGATTTCTTCGCAACCCGGCGTATGTTGTTTTGCATTTTTTACCCATGGTCCCGCCCATACAGATGCATTCATTTCAAGGCCGGGTCCACGGATCGTGCAAGCCTTGGGTAGTGGCTGCTGATTCAGAATTAACTGAAGACGCCGGAATGCCAGTAGACGGTGCTCATACTTGTTCACTAACTACTGGAATGTACATCGCCGTGCCCTTGAACATTTCTAGCCCTGTCTTGAGGCCCTCTTGAGGCGCTTGGTCTTGGCGGAAGATTTCAGGATGAAGTAACCAAAGAGTGACGTCATCTGCATACATGATGTATTGTGCATTATCTGCCGTCGCTAGCTTCCGAGCTAGTGGAAGAAAGGCGGTGTTAAAAAGGGCTGGTGCGAGAATACATTCTTGCAAGAAACGACAATGTGCGATGAATTGACGTGCTGCTTTTCCAGCGATGCGAATGGGGAGCGTGCGAGCGTGCAGGTAGGCTTCGACGAATATAAAGACAAGGATGGGGAACTGAAGCTAATGGATAATTCCATCAATTGCTTTCTGGCTCACTTGGTCACAGGCTTTTCGAATGTACATTGACAGTATGGTTCGAATATTTTGGGAACTTCCTTGGATGAGAACCATAGAAAGGTACGCAAGGACATCTTCAGTGCCCGGATGAGTACGGAACCAGCCTTGACCAGGATGATGATACCAGGCGCATCACTCGATCCTCCATGTAACAAGTGTCACAAGCATACGATCCATCAGCTTGCCTAACGTTGACGTTAGAACTATTGGTCGTATATGGGCGATATTGTCTAGAGGCTTTCCGTGTTTGAGAACGGGGAACATTTCTGCATCCACCAAGGATCAGGAATGGCTCCTGTAGCCCAAGCTTCATTCAAGGCCTCCAACAGCACATCGAGAAACTTCCCAGTCGTGTTTTTCTTTAGTTCATACAGTATGACATCGGTTCCTGCTGCCCTGCATGGCACCGACAGGTCTATACTGCCATAGTGAAGGCATCTTGCACATCCTTGATTTCGGCGAGCGTAGCCGGGGGGCCAGCGCCCGCGCAAGGGCCGTTTTGAACAATGAAAGAAGGCGTTGGCGTGTTCAACGTAGGAAAAAGGGTGACGGCAACACTTTCAGGGAATACTGGTGGTGTCTGGCCAGATGCTAAAAGGACGCAGGCTGTGGGTTCTGGAGGGCACCTACACATTCCATCACTCGGAAGGTTTGGTAAATAGGGGCACTGGAAGACGAAGGACCGAGAGAAGAGCACCAGTCCATCCTGCGGCCATTTTCTAAGCGGTGTTAACGGCACTGACCTGCTGCAGTAAGACGTTGGGCCTCCAAACAAAGAGCATTTGATGTAGGGTCACGTTCTGATTTAAGTTCTGAATAGCAGCGCGATGCCCAGAGAGGTATGAGTTGCAAACCTGGAGCGATTTGCGATTCATCGACTCACAACACACATGTTGCTTCAACTAGTGCCACAATAAAATAACGGGATCGGTCCTTCATGCAGTCGGATACAGTGCTTTCTGATACTGCACTGTATCGAGCCCAGTCCACCATTTCACAAAGTCGGCGAAGGCGGCCTGTTCCGACCGAAGATAAGCCAAGGTGAATCGTGTGGTGGTTGCTACCCCAGCAGTCGGGTTCACATGATGAGAGAGAGTTCACATGAGACGGTCGTCCTTCCTAGTCACCAAGATAAGTCTGGCGAGTGTGGCGTCGCACGAGGGTGGTCACGTCGTCGGGCAGGCACTGACACATCATTAACTAGCGTGAATTGGGCGTCGATAAATATGTCCAGCACACAGGTACCACGCGCTCTGCAAATGGTGTAACCCCATGTGGTGTGCGGCGCGTTAAAATTTTCCGGTACCATAATGGGACAAGCAAGATGTTTTGGTCGTAGGTGCGCCAACAAGTCAAGATACAACCGAGCGCGAAGAATGTTATAGGGGCGGGCATAGTACGAAATGATGATAACGACCATGCATTGGAGACAAACAAATACGGTCACGACTTCTGGCCATAATGTGCACCATCGTGAAAGATCAACGAGGGTCTGTTGCAGAGTTAATCTTACATAAGCTTCAGCCTTTCCTAGGGGGACATCGGCTCCTTTCCTAGAGAGACATCAGGCGTAGCACTCCGATGATCCAACATTGAAGGCGATGAGTATGCCACAAATCCTGAAAACGACGGCAGGTCATTGGATACTTGAAGCAGTAGAGCCCAAACACACAGCTTCCCTATTCTTAGACACTGACGCAGGTCTCCGACCTTCCCAGCGACGCCGCGGCAGTTCCACTGTAAAATACCTTCTGGCGCGCTTCAAGGCGCATCAGCCATCACAGGTTGAGGTTTTCCACAAGAACCGAGGTGAGATACTGGAGCTGGTGCGCCACCATGCACAAAAGTTCTTATGGTGAAAGAGATTTCGACATAGACGCCGGGTTAGCCATATGAGCAGGAATGGATGTCGATGACGAATGCGATGATCGCGTTCTGTCATGATGATGCTGGAGCACTGTATGGCGTTCCTTGAGACGCTGGATTTCCTTTTCAAGAGGGGTCAGGCGAGCGTTGATCTTGAGCTCTTCACCCGCCGAGGGAAGTGGCGTGTCTTCTATCGACTGTGATTCCCATTGTAGTCAGGAAGTAGACGACCTAACAGCTTCTCCATATGTAGGTGTGGCAGCATCACTTGTCGCTCTACTTGCTGCTGTGACCTGACCAGCGTCCTCTTCTTAGACGCTGACGCTGGTCTCCGACCTTCCCAGCGATGCCGTGGCAGTTCCACTGTAAAATGCCTTCTGGCGCGCTTCAAGGCGCATCAGCCATCACAGGTTGAGGTTTTTCACAAGAACCGAGGTGAGATACTGGAGATGGTGCGCCACCATGCACAAAAGTTCTTATGGTGAAAGAGATTTCGACATAGACGCCGGGTTAGCCATATGAGCAGGAATGGATGTCGACGACGAATGCGATGATCGCGTTCCGTCATGATGATGCTGGAGCACTGTATGGCGTTTCTTGAGACACTGGATTTCCTTTTCAAGAGGGGCCAGGCGAGCGTTGATCTTGAGCTCTTCGCCCGCCAAGGGAAGTGGCGTGTCTTCTATCGACTGTGATGCCCATTGTAGTCACGAAGTAGACGACCTAACAGCTTCTCTATATGTAGGTGTGGCAGCATCACTTGTCGCTCTACATGCTGCTGTGACCTGGCCAGCGTCCTCTTCCAGCGAGGCTCGAACGGTGTAACGGTTGCACACGGTAACTTGTTACATCGATAGATCTTGAGGGCCAGGTCTTCGCTTGCGGCCCTTAAATGGCATCGTCGAGCATTCTTAGTGACCTTAAACTTGCTGGGGCCCGCCGTAGAAGTTATTTCATGATCGTTTGTATGGCATAGCCCGCATGAAAGCTATGCTGATTGTTCAGGCTCCATGGTGTCTTTCCTTGAGTGTGTAGGGACAGGATGACTTCATTTGTCCCTGTTTAAAATAAGGGTAGCAGTGCACAAAGGAATGCTTTAATGGAAGCGGGTACAGTATGCAGCCGTAATACTAGGCGCATTTAGGCGGAGAATCAGGACTTTGAAGCCTGATTAGGCCTATACGACCTTTGCCTAGGTGGCGAAAAGTCATGACCTTGTGCGTGAGACACAATAGTTCCTGCAGGAGCCTTTCAGGGTCTTCTTCACACTCAATGCGATTAACCACAGCGCCCTAAATCAGTGGCACCTGCGAGGTACGCGTGAATGGGAAGGACACATTCTTTTGGTACTTGTATCTGTTGCAGTTCTATGAGATTATGAACTAGTACCACAGCAAACACTCATCCTGAGACCATATTGGTAGGTTTGTGTAGAGCGAAACACTGAAATCAGGAAGCCCCTAAGCAGACATCCAAGGCCGCTTGAATGTTACGGTGGGGCAGAGTGGACATGTGGTATGTAGCACGAGGCTTGATGACCACTTTGTACCACGATGTCATTGGCGATTCCTGAGATGTATGTGTTGGTCATGGAGGCAGGCCTTGTGATGAACGAGGTCTTTATGGCACTGCTGGAACTGCATTTTCCTTCGGTGGAAGGCTAGTAGGTTCCGTCGTTTCTTGCCCGAGGTATTCTGTGCTCTATGCTGGTGAGGTCTATCTTCAGGGTACCGTCTTCGCGCGTTGCACTCGTCCCAGGGAAACAGACGCACCTGCAATGGATGGCGGTTGCATCATTAACCTTCCGCTCCTTCGACACAGAGAACGGCAGCTTGGATGCTCCGTGCCCACGTGGCGAGTACCGTGGGGGCACTCGCACTCGGGAATCCGCAGAAGAGCTCGGGTTGGACGCAACCGCGAGAGGGTATAACTGCCGACGAACCTTGTAATAGGCGCCAGCAGTAATTATGATCCGTCCAAGCAGTCCATAAATAACAGGGTTCGAGTAGCGGGGCAAAAACAAGAAACGTTCTGAAAATCCAGAGCAACGGAAAAACACATTCGAGTAGAACGAGCACTGGCAATGTCCCAGTTGCGTATATACATTACTAGCCTTGCTTTACTTCAGAGAACACAATGGCGAATGACATCCATCAAAACATACCTTGCCGTGTGCCTCGAAGCCACACCGAAGCAAAGACATAGCCAGTGGGGACGCTGCTCCTGGTAGCACTTCTCTGAAACGAAAATATATTCTTTAAAGAATAATTCTAGGTGGGAAAAATATGGCACATTCATGCGTGCATTTGTGCAAATATATTTGCCTCGCAATACTATGGCAACTGATACGCGCGAGGAAGACGACTTTCGCAGTGAGTGGCGAAAGATAGTATAACGTCCATGCTTAGGAGGGACGCGAAATCAATGACTTTGCTAATTGAGCGTGAATGGTACATTGGAGAAGTTAACATTTCAACTCTATGCCGTAGAACGAAGTAGGTGCGGGCATATTTTGCTAGTGTAGTGTTAGCAGTGCGCTGTACTTTGAATGTCGCTTTTCCCGTGATAGTACGCTTCCTCGGGAGTGTGGACACGTCGTCGCACTATATATAACATGCTTATGTAGCGTCAAGCATCCTGTATGCCCTGCGCTTAGCGGAATTGCCAACCTACGCGAACACAGGACGCCGTCTTTACTATAATGCTAGGCTGGATAAGCTTTACCAGCAAGAGCCAGACTGTTTGCGGACGCCTATACTTTCCCTCTGTAGACAGTTTAACGTAGGTGTTCGATCCGTTACTCTATTCGAATGTGTATGAGAATGGAAGGAAACCAAAAACGGAAAACGAGAAATGATACGATAATTTTTAGTGAAAGAAAAACGTAAGTGAGACGTTATTTATGATTTTCTTTCGTAGTGAAACCGGAACCCTTTTCTCGGTTTTCGGTTCAACAGGAAAGTCAGCAATCCGAAACAACCGAAGTAAGGCGGGAAAGTAGGCAAACCGAAACAACCGAAGTCAGGCAACGTCAGCGCGTATTTCGGGACTCCACATTAGCGCATATCTCAGGCAGGGATAGTACGAGCGACAGCCGATCGAGCGCTCCGCTAATCTACGCCTGCCGCTCGGTACACTAGCAGATCGGCATCCTAGCAAAACCATTGGCTTGCGCGCTGAATAGCTTATTGTCTCGTTCACTACGGGTACATCGCTTTATTACCAAAGTTTTGTCGTTCGTTTAAGTTCGTTTTATCAGAACAGCGGTACCGCATTTCGGCGAGTACACTCGATAGAATGCTGCTTCTGGCATAACGTTCAGTGCCTTGACTGTGAATTCTCAATTCTAAGATCAAGCTCAGTGCCTTGAGTCAAGGCACTGAGCATTATCTGATAATTCATAATCTGACTATTAAGAGCAGTAAATACCATGTTTTTACCGGTAATCTGCTTGGAAAACTTTTGCGTGCCTATAAAACCGTTTTGAATCGTGACGGCTCATTTCTTGTTTCGTGTTTAGCCGAATCGGAACAGAGCATTTTACAGTGCAATGAAACTAAAACCAGAACGGAAAAGAATTCGTTTTGGCGCCCTATTATACGCCATATAATTAAATTTCTTAGTGCTTTCCTTTCTCTGCATAGCTTAATGAGGTAACAGCATTTCTCTGTCTTCATACTAGACATTTTTTCTCAGTTCTTCTTTACAAGCTCCCAAACTGGCATGCAGATACACCTCTGATTGACAGCTGTGCTTAAACTTCATAAGGCAACACACTGCCATGAGAAACAACGTAGTTAAGAAGTTCGGAATATTGACTGTTAGAGTTCGTTATTGGGAACGAGCATTTTTGACTTCCGCTCGCATTAGCATACCTTCATTGTCATTAGTTATCGAACCCACGACTTCGAGCTGAGAAGTGGAATGGCACAGCCACTGGTCCTACGCGCCTGCTTAAAGCAGTTAATGCGATGAGTTCTTTTCACGACACACGTAATAACCACGCCCCTTGTAACAACTAACACTGCGATGTAAGCAAGCAACTGCTATATAAACCTGCCTAAAGAGTGTGGTTAAACTCATTCTTGGTACGAATATTCCCTTGCGCTACTAGAGCAGGCGAATTTTTAAGAACTGCGCACACTTACGAAACATTTCCCTTTGTCAAAACTTCTTTGGCCGACTTTATACCTTCGTCGAATTCGTGGAGCATCTCACAGTCACTCTCTCTGAAGAATGTTGTGACGGGGCGGCACTGAAAGGAATACCGCGCGTTAGTGTGGCCTAAAATTACCCCTTCTAGAGAGTATTTTTTTACCTGCAGCATGAAGAACTTTCCATCCCTGAGTGCCCACTCAATGTCTTGGGGTGTTGTGTACGTCTTTTCAACCTATGCGCTCAAAACAGGCAAAATCAATAAATGAGCATTACATCTATGATGGCATTTGGAATGCTCTGCGCATCTGCAGCTACAAAGCATTCGCGACATGCTATGGTGCCTACTGTTCGACATGTTTATAAAAGATGACTTGCAAGACGTGCCGATTCCACTCGCAAGACACAAATTTAATGCCTACAGATGTTTATCGATCAAATTACTTTTTTTTCATGCTCCAGGGTCATATTCACCAGACATAGGTAGTGCCTCTGGTGTTACAAGCGTCTCCTAGGCAGTATGATACCTAATGGATATGTATACACGTGCTCTTCTGCTCAAACGAACAACGTTTCATTGCGTCCATAGCTGTTCAGGAACGCTCTCCCTTATCGCAGTGGTTGACATATCAGCATGCGCTACGCCAGTGCAAAATGTTTACACCCTGGTTTTCTTTCTTATATTTCTTTCTTGGGGCAGATATTTCCACGCAGGCATTTCTTTGCCTGTGCGCCAATAGCGGCCAAAGTCTGAACGTCGTCGTCTGAGACGCAGGCACACGTGGCTTTTTCCGTACTCAGTGATACGGTGGCCACACCGCCACTCTCTGCAAGCAAATGACAGTCGCAAGGCGCACAATCTAAATAAATACAGTAAAAACACTTCTTAAGGTCTGGTAACACGATAGACACGCTTGGTTTAGAGGCAAGTTACTACTGCCAGCGTATAATGCAGCCCTTAGGCTTAGATGCTCGCGTGGTTTTCACGAGATCTCACAAGGCGCAGGATTATTCGGGATACGCGGAGGGTTTCTCTCATTTCGTAATTGGTAAGCTTTTTAGACACTCATCAACTCCGAGGATATTTTTGCACTTAAGCCTTCGAACCCCTTCAAAACCTTGGAAGTCAAATTGCGCCTGACAAAGCTGTATACCAGACCTCGTACAATACGTTGTCTCTCTCGCCCTCATGTAGTGCTGCGGTGTGCAGTACGAGATTTCCCCCCCCCCACTTCTGAATCGCAGAAATAGTAAAATTTTGTAGGTAACCTGATACACGATTAAGCACCAAGATCGATGATGCTGTATTGAGTGCGCGAACTTTTCTCAATGGGCGAACTTGTTCTCTTCTAGTTCGTGGCACCCCGCTTGTATTCATAACTACAGTTTTTTTTTGGACACTGAACTTCATTGTAATGTGCGCTCCTTGCCAACAATATGTCTCATTTCTCTACGTTCACAAATTTCGCATTTAAATGGGGGCAGGGCTGCATACTCACCTGACGCGGTAGTGCACACGGACTTTTGCCCAATTTGGCGTGACTCGATGATGGGCTGCTGGGGCCCCCTCTTCTTCAGCGTGAAGGTATCAGCGTGAAGGTATCTGGCTCCACAGAGGCAGAGACGACTGACTGCGCATTTGGTTGTTCAAGAATAGGATATAGTAACAAAAGCAGAGCGTAAAATGAAACCTATCAGCAGCAAATCTTGCACCTTTTCTTTTCTCACTTTGACGTCACAGCGATAGTTGGTCCATGGGCTAAGTTCCGCAGTTTAATCAATCACTATCTTTATATGCTCTTGGCCAAGTGCAGAATACGTTTTACATGCAAGTATTCTTAACAAATTCTGCCGGTCAGTAATACTGTTGCAGTATACTTTAATGTGACATACAAAAGAGAAATGAAGATTCTTTGAATAATCGATGACTAACTTATACAGTTTCACTCAGAAAGCTTGTGGCATAAGGAAAAGGCAACGCTGAATGTTCATGTGCGCATTGTCTTTAGTTACGAAATAAAAAAAAGACAGCGTTACTTCTAAATACGCTCGTGCACAAATGGACACAAACAAACACAGCTGAGGGCAGCAAATGCATCAGGATGGTCATAACTTGAGCACCACTGTAAAATTCTGTACAATGCGTCTTGCTTGAAATTTGAGTCGGATGTGCGAGGTATTTAGAACGGTAACTTTCTAGAAGGGCAACCTTCATGATGTACTTCATAGCTCTATATTTACCTTCCAATTAGGCGAAATCACGCGCTTCTCTTACCTCTCCAATGCCGTAGTTGGCGGTCACTGTGATGTACCCTGGGTTTCCCGTGAGTGGATAACAGGTGAACATTACACCTGCAGTGTCGGCATTGACAAGCTCTTGCACTACTACTGCCATCGGGACGTCCAAAGGCTGCCCATATTGTCTGCGCAGTCCCAAGTAACAGTTTTACTTTTAGTGATAACGTCCCGAAGTTTTATTTCATTCGACGTGCAATCCTATTCAACCGACAGCCTCTAATAAAGCGTAGGAAGAAAAACTATGCACCTGTGTTGTCCCAGCATCCACTAACGCGCCAAATATCTGTGCTGGGTAAGATAGTATATTGGTTCACTCTGAATTTTCACAACAATAAATCGGTTGTGGAAAGCATCTGTGGAGATGCAGGCGTCATCTCTTCCTATTTTTGAAGATGTTGCCACAGAGTACGTCAAGGGAGGAATCCCTCAGGTCACTTCGTATCTTTAATATGGTATTCTCACCTAAAATTTGTTTGTAAAACTGTTAAACTACTTTCCTCACCAAAACCAAGAAAGTTGCAACAAAGTCCTTTAAATGCCAATGTTATTAGGTGCCAGTACATTCCCGTCATTGCTACACTTTTCTTTATTCGGCGGATCTTTTGAAACATATGCTTTTTAATGCTGTCCATTCAGTTACGCTGGCATATTGCTGAGAAGTGCGATGCATGACCGACGAGTCAATGTCCAGAACTGAAGGAAGTGATCTTCTGGAGCATAATATGGAATTTATATACGATCACTAATTAAAACGCCAATCGTATGGTAATTTATTTGATCGTGCAAGTCAAACCTACCTCTTATAGTTCACACTAGTGAAGCTGAACTGTGAAGCCCAGCATTTCACCACAGCGCTGACGACCTTGAAAAGAAAATGTTTGACGGAGAGTGAGCTGCTAGTAGCAAAGTTGAAAGCTCTGTAAAATTGGTGATTTTAATTACATTTTCATGGCCCCGAACTCCGAGAACCGTTGTCATTTGACCTGCGGCCGACATATCCTCGGAGTCTTCACCTGCACATAGGCACACATATCCTTGGTTTAAAATGGTGAAACTTCAGGGAAACATCTTCTTCTTGTAGCGTATTCGAATGCTTACCTAACGCTGAAGATCTGACAGCAAACATGGTGTCCTTGTCAAACTTGGATATGTGGTCACAGATTGCTCCTTGGACATCTGCAGGCATTTTGAGATCTTCCAGAG
This sequence comes from Dermacentor albipictus, assembly GCF_038994185.2. NCBI lineage: Eukaryota > Metazoa > Arthropoda > Arachnida > Ixodida > Ixodidae > Dermacentor > Dermacentor albipictus. The sequence continues at coordinate 453,596,972 of NC_091821.1, forward strand.
CATTTACCAACCTGCACACACAGCAGGTAATACAATAATGAAGTAATCGGCCGAATACAGCTTACCAAATATTGCATATTTTTAAGGCCTTTGACATTTCTTCAACGTAGCCTTCGTGGATACTCAGCGGCGGGTCTCACCTAGCTAAAGGGCTTGCTTGCATCGTAGCAGTTACACTTCCGCTTGTGACAATTATGGTTCCATTGAAGCTCCTTAATTGATTCCTGGGACGATCCAAGCAGGGCAGCAGAATAGTTGCCTTTTGATCAGAAAATTCTATATATTATGTAGATGCTAGCCAACAATCAACCAATGTAGAAGTAGAGAGTTAAAGGGTTTTACAGTAGACTAAAGCTGTTTTCAAGAAATAGGAAATCTCGATGCGTATGAGGGCTCAATGACCACCTGATGTTTATGTAATTAGTCCACTTTCGTGCGCTCAAATAGCTGTGGTTCATTTTGACCATTGGAAACAAGATTCTGGCAGAAGTATCTGAAATACTCCTTATTACAGTTTGCGCTTGTCAATACACTGGACGTACCCGAAGCAGGTTTCTTTCAGTGCTGTCTGCCAATTATCCCTGCAAGACATGCGAAAAGTGGAATGACAAATAAATGTTTGCGCATCCTCATGTAGACATATAAAATATTTTTCTCATGTTAACTGCCTTACAAATTCATTCCATCAAACCAATGGCATAATAATAAATAACGAATTTATCGACATTCCACTGCCAAAACATCCGAAAGGGATAAATTGCTCAATGAAATATCTGGCTTAAACTTGTGCTGGAAGCAGAAGGTCATAGAGTGCGTATTATATCAGAAGTTCGTGTGGGGTCACTGTTTCCAACTCCCGTGCGCTTCAACAGATGAAGTTAACGCGATAAGGTTACTAAATCAATACTTGTCCTATTGCGCTAAATCTGCAAGCTTGCGTGTCGAGGACTAAGAAGCAGGATATGCTTTCATAGAAAAAATATACCGCAGAAGTTAAAGCAAGTATAATAAGTGAGTTATGTTTTGAAGAAATGAAACTTCATTTTGAAATAGCTCATCGAACGTCTCCAATTATCGCGACTTCGGCAAATCAACAACTCGTTCCGCTGATGTAGTGTACGTGTTATTTTTTCCCCAGTTACTTAGACACTGAGTAATTTATAGGACGTATAAAGAGGCTCACCTGGACATTGCAGTCTCCATGTCTTGCATCAATTTTCGAAATTCTGTACTTGAGGAAAAGTGCTTGTAAGAGTTGGTTGTGACAATGAATCCCCGGGGAACTGAAAACTGAAATAATAGGAAAGCATTCTGATCACATCCTATGAGGCAAACATGTAACATTTCAAAAATATTTCCCAATGGTGCACATAGACAGGTCTAAAAGTATATAAATCTCGAGTTTAGGCACTGCGCATGGATATTGTTATGTGACCTTTTGCTCTGGACGCTTTTTCTAGGCTGTCTGTGAAAACTGAAATTTGGCCAGTGAGAGGGTCAGCTATTCTGAAGTTACAACCACGCAAAACAATAATATGAAAACAAAAACAGCTTACACAGCAACTGAGCTATATTCAAATATGTTTAATGTTTGCGGAGACGTTTGGTATCCGCGTGTATTTCGACTGAGCGGTGTCCTCTTGTGATTCAAAACCTTATATTACGCTGCCCAATGTTTGGTAATTTAAACACAACTGATTCAAAGTACTGCGTGCCTATGATGAAATATACAGAGAGTGAATTTCGTCTTAGGCCAACTGGTCGTCAATGTAACTGAGCTTAGTGACCATGCTGTTCTTGGTATTGTCACAAGTACATTGATTAACGTCTTTCCAGCAACTCTTTTAGCTGAGTATCACTGTTATACGGTTGCCGTTCGGCGCAAAAGGCGCCTATATTGAGTCAATCTTCCTTGAAAATTGCTAGTAGTGTACCGAGAGATCCTTGACTGGTCATATTGTCCCCGTGACACGAACGGCCTTATATACATTCTCGCTAAAGGCGAAAAAAGGGGCAACCGCAAAGACGCTGTCATGTTGCGACCTCTCATTTTGTAACGCCAAATATAATCAACCTATGACGCAAAAACCACCATTTACATGTAGCACCTAAGCGTGAACAATGTGTAAAGTTCGGTTCGCACATTTTCGAGACAGACAAGATCACCATTCATAAACGTTTGACGCAAGACTTCCGGCGCGTAAGAGGATGCGCTTGCATGTGCCTTAACTAGATGGCGCCACTATGCAGAGCTAGGCTCGTTATCACTGGTTGCGCGTCTCGTCTGAATCGTCACTCTTCGTCTGCACCTGCGAACCTGTACAGAATCAATATCGCGGTGCCATTCCGGTTGCAGATATGTATGCATGGGTGCTATGGGGAGCTGTTCCTGTAAATTTGTTCTCCAACGCACGCGTCCATAAGCAATTTATCTGGCACGTGCGGCAAAATATGAATAAATAACGAACGAACTCAACCAGTAGAATTAGATTTGATGACTGACGAGTGTGCACGTTTTTGTATGGTTTGAGATTGGCTTCTGTTTTTTTTTTGGGGGGGGGGGGGGGGAGCACAATTTTGCGTAAGAATATTTGAGGTTCTGAACTCATGCTTTTACCTATGTTGCTGGGCTCTTCACCAACACTGTACGTGAAATCTGGTTAAGGCGCTGGGTATTGCTTCCTGTACCTCTAATAATACTTCTAACGTAAGTTAAGAATATAGTTCCTTACTGCTCGAATATATACCCCCCAATAACAAGCGAAAAACATAATCACAAAGACACCAATGAGCTCAGCCTTTGGCTCCGAATCTAACCCTACAGTTCGGATTCGTAACCTATCAACACGTGTCTGACCATGCATTCCAGAACAATTGCTGTCATGCATTTGAGAATGAACTACTCGCCATGTCCGTTCAACCAGGTGAAGCACCTTTGGTATACCAAATATTTTTACCTGCTCATTTTTTAAAATTTCATGTGGTAGATAACACACTTCTCATCATTGAGCTACATTACTAGATGAGGGGGCCGTTACTTTTTAAATTTTCTTTTCCCATCTGACAATACAGATGGAGGGGTTGCAGAAAAAAAGCTACTCCAGGGCAGCTAGAAGAGTCTACAAATCTCATGTTCAGCAGGGAGGCAGTACTGTAACTTGTACAAAAAGAAAAGCAGATCAATTTTTTTTCATAACTAACCTAATTACCCATTTACCGTTTTTGCATCATTACCTTAGGGCACAAATTTAACTCAGCGGGTTGTAGCCGGTAAGCTGGCAAGGCGTATCCACTTGGAACGAATTCTGAGAACCACCAGTTTCGAGATAATCATTTTCAATGGGTCAAGCAGGCCCGCGGAATGGCCAAAAAGATTGGCCTGACGGTGCCGACGTGGGAATCGCCTGCGGCATGCTAACGCGCGCCTCGTTGGCCCTCGATAAAGTTTTTCAACCAACGGACCGCAAAATGCATCGGGGTTCCATTTACGTTTGTGCTTCAATGCATAAAACAGCACTAGAGCTGAAATGCGGGCTGGTTGGTTATTCATGATCGTCAACTATCTGCATGTAAAAAACACCGTGCGAACGCGAGCGTTGCCTTTGTTGAGCGGCCTTAAGAGGAAGCTTTAGCTCGGGTGCTCCTATCTAAATACATGTAAAAGGAGAATTCGTTTTTCTAGGCAACCACTGCACCAAATTTGACGGGGTTCGCTGCATTTAAAAGAAAAACTTAAAATCTAGTGACTGTTGGTTTCGAATTTTCGATTTAGGCTGTCAATTTTTTATTAAAATTTGGCAAAAATCGCGAATTTTCAGAAAACGAGACTATCAAGTTTACAACTCCGTAACTCAGCAAGAAAAAATCATATCGCAATTCTGTGAATTGTACCTGATAGCACATCTAAAGCGGACAAAATTGATATGTTACACATGAACCTCAAAAAATGGGGAAATGTGTAATTACAACTTTTGCAGAACCCTCGTAAACAACGTAACAAATTCACGTAAGATGTAAACTGACATAACAAATTTGTCCGCTTTGAATGCTCTAATGGATGCCGTTTACAGAATCGCGATATCTGTTCTTGATGCAGAGCTATTAGTTTGTAAACTTCGTGCTTCTATTTTTTTTCAAACGTCTGAATTTTTGAAAATCATTTTAACAAAATTCAAGCCCTAAATCAAAATTCCACTTGCAACAGTCACTAGAATTTAACTTTTTCTCTCAAATGCAACACATTTCATTAAAATCGGTCCAGGGGTTATCTCAGAAAAACGTTTTTGCGTTTTTACATGTATTTGAATAGGCCGCGTCGGAGTTGGGCCCGAGCTAAAGCTTCCTCTTAATGTTCGTCCTTTGATTTTTCCCCACTGGTTCTTTGCTAATGAAAGCAAGTGGAACAGGGAAATCCTACCGCAAGTTTGACGGTGCATATCTCGAAGCCGGGCCATCCTAAGAATTTGTTAGAAGCTGATATGCCTCGCAAGCTCACTAGCTGCAAGTCACGGATTGAAACATGTGCCGTAAGGTAATTAATTAAAACATTAAGTAATGTAAATATCCAGTAAATCATTTTCACTTCTCGTAGAAGTAATGACCGCCTCATCATGTTATTTAACTCGAGGGTTAGAATTGTGCAGTCTGCTACATGCAATTAGGAAGAATTTGGTACAACTTAAAAAGAACCCCCTATAGAACTGGCGATAGCTATCAGGAAATTTGGGATACAGGTAAGCGTGTGTTGTGCCGAGCAATAACTTGAAACAGTGATATTCCAATGAAAAAGAGTGATTGCCATGAAAACTGAAGTGATGTAGGTGTGGCAATATTATCAACACGTTGTTTAAAAATTCGCCAGAATGTGCACCGAAGAAAACTATGCAAAGAGCAAAGTGTCATTGCTTAGAGGTTGCAATAAATGAATAATAATTTTATTGCGAATAGCATTCTTAGCATACTTCACGCGTCTTCCACTGTCTCTGTCTGTCTATCTGCTCGTATCTCTTACTGCTTCTCCGCCAAACTGGGTCAATGGGTATAATGGATCATTGTATAATAGGTAGAGCATAAAGCTGCTGTGCTGAGGTAACCGGCTTCTAAACCAACCACCTGAGCAACTTGAGCCACCGTATATGCAGAATATCTTGTCTTATCTTAATATATACTAGCAAACGCGCCGGGTGCGGACTTCTAGGCGGCACCTCCAGATGACGCAGCGCCTCCAATGGGAAACGCGAAAGAAAGAAAGAGCCCGACGGCATACGAATATAACATATATGACGCATTTCTCCGCTGGCGGTGCGGTGTGTCTCTACACTGCTTGAATACTAATGGCATTAACGTCGACATTCATTGCGAGACAGGCTTTGTCAGAATATTTTGTTACCTTTACCCATCGCTTGAATGTTTTGCGTTCATCTCTTTTAATCCACAACATCAGTAACCACTCTTTCCTCTTGTCCTTGGTTTTTCAGTTGTTTTATAGAATATCTACTTCTCATATTACTTCTCATAGGTTAGAAAATCAGAAGGTGCAATAAGACAGTGCTGGTCGAATTAAAAGTATTCAGAACTACGATCTACGAATGGTAGATCTCAAGTAAATTTCTCAAGAATTTCTCAAGTAAATTTTCACAGTAAATCTCCATAGTGAATTTCCTTGCCAATACATGAGCCTACGTCATGCGTAGGGTATATCTTCAGAAATGCCTGTTATAGCTATGATATCACGCTTCACGAAAGCTTCCTTTAATAGTGAGTTAGGAGATGTTCATACTCGTGCTTTACCCACCGTGTGCACTTCCCTGGAAATGGAGTCAAGCACCGCTAGAGACGATCCCTTGCCTCCTGTTAACTCTGGAACTTTGCTGCACGGTTCGCTGATATCTGAGACAAGGCGATGCTCATCAGGCATCTTCGGCTCTGCACAACACAGGAAAAGCGAGAGAAAGCCAAACGTGCTTATACGTTTTCTGAATTCTCCATGTGGTAAGTAATATCGGAGGTCGTATATTCGAACACCATTTCGTTGGTTCAACTTTGCATGCCACAGAAATTGCTGCAAAATTTATTTTGATCTGGGAAGTTGCATTAGATTTTAGGCGAAGACCTTGAAACCGCAAGGTTGATGTTAAACACGATGGCTTCGGCAGAAACACCTCACGCTTTTTGTTCAGGGAGCTTACCTTCGATAATCTTGTGCTTCAGATATGGTGGGATGCTGCAACTTCCTTGCTGTGCCCTGCAGTAAAAGCAGTAAACTAACTTTATTTTGTAGCGCTTGCGATGGGATGTCGTGGCATCAAGCTTGATGCCACGTTAATACCACGTCAGTTATAAAACTACATTTCCCAAACTAATGCGGATAAGGGCAGCAAAAGCGCTAAAAGTAATTAGAATCAAAAGTGATTACAAGACATTATTTCATGTAAGCTTAAAAAAGAGAGAACTAACTTCCCCGATTCCTTCGCCGCCGAACTTAGTTACTTCGGCAGCAGTATTCTCCCGTAGTAAAGCTTACCACACTGTGTTATTATTATTATTATTATTATTATTATTATTATTATTATTATTATTATTATTATTATTATTATTATTATTATTATTATTATTATTATTATAATGATCGAACTTTACAAAGCGCACTCAGTAAGAGAGATAGGCGAAGAATGGAACCACAGGAGATATGGTAAAGCTTGTTTCAATGCGAATGCTATTCTTTGTTTACTTCCACTGTTTTAAATCTATCTATCTATCTATCTATCTATCTATCTATCTATCTATCTATCTATCTATCTATCTATCTATCTATCTATCTATCTATCTATCTATCTATCTATCTATCTATCTATCTATCTATCTATCTATCTATCTATCTATCTATCTATCTATCTATCTATCTATCTATCTATCTAATTTATTTCTTCTTCAACGCCCGAAGGCATTACATAAGTGCGAACATAAACACATGTGAACTTCAATTATTTGATCAAAAATGCAAAACGTGCACCAGAGACCCGCCGTGGTTGCTCAGTGGCTATGGTGTTGGGCTGCTGAGCACGAGGTCGCGGGATCGAATCCCGGCCACGGCGGCCGCATTTCGATGGGGGCTAGAACACACGTGTACTTAGATTTAGGTGCACGCTCAAGAACCCCAGGTGGTCGAAATTTCCGGAGTCCCCCACTACGGCGTGCCTCATAATCAGAAAGTGGTTTTGGCACGTAAAACCCCATAATTTATTTTTTTTGCACGCAAGAACGCTTGCCATCTTGTACAAAAATTCTGAGCTATGCACATTACTTAATCCTCGTCTATTACAGTATTGCTTATTCTGACTTCCGAAATACATACACACCTGCCACTGCTCTAAAGCTAGTGTGAAGCGCAAAGATTTCACAGATTTTCCTGAACTGCTGTGGAACACCATTCATTATGGAGGAGCCGCATGATAGACAGATGCGCCAAACCACGCCACTAGAAATGTTCCGTCTTTCGAGAAAAGGCTACACAAGTGTGTAGTATGGCCGAAACCTTTGGTCGCACTTCTGACTGGCTTCCGCTGCTGGTCACTTGTGCACTCTCAATTTTTAAGTTTATTTCGACTACGAAGCGTAGTGCGCCTTTCATTTTTGTTCTCTGTCGAGAATGTAATGTGCTATATGCAGTACTCAAGTTCTGCTTACCAAATACAGAAAAAAATGAGTGATGGCCCATTAACAGCTCATCCCCTTGGAGGCGAACTGTGGCGAATTTATATATATATATATATATATATATATATATATATATATATATATATATATATATATATATATATATATATATATATATATATATATATATATATATATTGTCTGAGGCTCTGTAAATGGGGAATGGCCTACTGCAGAAAAAAATAATTGTGCGTTGCCGATGCCGACAATGGTTGTCGTTTGCGTAACAGGATAGCACATTGGACGGGCAGACTGGATGAACGCAGGAAACAGACTGACGGGACAAGCCGACCTGGCAAGCCCAGTTCCAGGCACTTAATTGCTGTCCCAGTAATATGAATGCAATGAATAAACGAACGCCACAATAAACAGGGTCACTTAATTACACAGTTTGACGTAATTGTTCTGCGGCAACGCGCAAGGTGGAGAGAATTATAATTACAGGAAAATGAGACATTCACGTAATCGTAGCAATTGCTGCAAAGGAAACCCATACGGGTTCCTAGAAAGAAAAAGCCTTGCAGTTGAAGAAAATTTGTCCTGGTCAAGGGCTTTAACCCGGGACCTCCGCGCCTTTCCGGGACAGCCGCTCTACTATCTGAGATAACCAGGCGGTTAGCAAATAGCAGGGCGAAGTGGAATTTGTCAACAACTCGAAGTAAAGGCAAGAGTTTGACGTAATAATTCTGCGAAAACCCGCAAGGTGGAGAGAAGTATTTACAGTTAAGGGAAAATGAGACATCCACCCAATCGTAGCAATTACTACAAACGAAGCCCCCACGGGTTCCTCGAAAGAAAAAGCCTCGCCGTTGAACAAAAAAAATGGCTGTGGCTTAGCTAAGGTTAAGCCCAGGATGCGAAGCATACTAGCCTTTATTTTAGTTCTTGAACCACTGTTTAGTCTGTTGAACTGCTGTTGCTTGGCTATATTTGGTTCGGCTAGACGAAGAAACAACTCATGCGTTACTCTGCTTCGCCTTCAAGAGTGAAACGCGACAGCGTTCCCGTCGACCCGCCAAGGGGTGTAAGACAATGGGCCACGGCGCAGCGACTACGCGCCCCGCATTGGACGCGGTGAGCGTCGAGCAACGCAGCGTTCGGCGCGGCAACGAAATGTGCGCCTGAGCAAGCGACGCACGCCTGAGCCTTAGAAACAGCTCGTTTCTAAGGCGACACCGCATTCACTAGAGGCGCTTTTGTACCGCTTTGAAGCATCGTACTCGTGGCTCAGTGGTAGCGTCTCCGTCTCACACTCCGGAGACGCTGGTTCGATTCCCACCCAGCCCATCTTGCAAGAGTTGAGCCTAACGCACCTAAAAACAAGCGCAGCTGCTTATATACCGCCGCGACGCCGCGAGCGACGGCGCGAGTTGGAGCCCCGTTTCTCCTCTGTCGTGACGTAACGGTGTCACATGGTATGGCATGGGGTCAAAGGTCATTGAAGGCGACACCGCCACGCCTGAGGAGCTGGGTTGAGCTCTCGTAATATGCTTCGCATAAAATTCGTCCTGGTCCAACACTCGAACCCGGGACCACCGCCTTTCCGGGGTAGCCACTCTACCATCTGTGCTAACCAGGTGGTTAGCAGATGGCAGCCGCCTGGTTGGCTTTGAGGTTGTTCTTCAATTTTAAGCTTTTCCTCAACTGTGAGGCTTTTCTTTCGAAGAACCAGTATGGGTTTCCTTTGTAGCAATGGCTACGATTGCGTGTATGTCTCATTTTTCCTTCATTATAATCAATTAGACAATATACCTAATGCCAATAATATGCACAAGTTGCCATACGTAAAGCATCTCAGCACTCAAATTCCACCACGTTGTCAAAAAGCGCCTAATAAGCCGCAACGCTTTGGCGCTTTAGAGATACGCGGATAAATCAAAATAAAGGAACCTCGCACTCTTCGTGTAGCTATACAAAGCAGGTTATTCCCTCTATCCATTGAGTCATGTCGTACTAGAAAGAAGAAATTTACCAAAATTGTGTGAATTTTCTTACCTCTTGACAGAAACAATAAAGCCAGATCCGCCATTTTGTCCAGATTTGAGGTCCACGGCAGTGACATGGACTTCAGAACAACTATGTTCGGTTTGGAAGACTAATGGTGGAGTCACAAATTTTACGTCCGCCAATAGAGGAAGCGTACCTGCAAGAAATATACCTTTACAATAAAAAGAGCGTGAATCATTCAAAATGCAAAACGGAGTGGTGAGATGGTACATAAGAAATTCCGGTTTCTTAGATGCAATTTAAGACAACAGGCTTCTAAACAAGGAAGTTTCATTAACATTCAAGAGCTCCTAATTATGGCCAAGTATATGCAATACGGAATGAGAACCTTCATATTGGACAAAGCGCTGCACAGAGTATTATTAGTGTTCCGAAGAGTGCCAGTCAAATGGCACGAGTGTTTCCCCGAACTGCTCCATGACAATAGAATAAGGACGACACAGCATTATGTCTTAGCAACAGTACAATCCTTTTGTACAAATACTTTTTTTCGGTCGGGAAGAGAAAAGCCTTTCGTGGTGCAAGTATTCCGATCATGCCATTCCGTCACCACAGGTAAAAAGAGAGGTAAGGCGGTGCCAAACTTTAAGCCCACAGCCGCATTTGGTTCTTTCCAAAAATTTTTTTCACTAATGGCATTTACCCTTAACCATGTTTATACGTGCTTTATCATTATACATGCTTGGCTACAACCGGACTGTTTCTTGTCATTAAGAAACATTAGCATAAGGTTATCAACCAATTCAACGCATTATTTCCGGCGTGTATCATAGCTTTTACTGGATAGCATTTGCCTCACTGTAGACTTCGCTTTTTCGTAATATATAGATTTCATATTGAACAACAATGATTGCTAATCCTACGCGAGTGCTGCTTCTTTTTTGCATGCGTTACTAGAGTAATAAGGGATTCATTTTTTTTGGTTTATCGCATTCTTGAAGGGCCGTGCCAAATGGTTTTATAGGGTCAGTGTTACTGGAACGCAGTCGCCACAGCGCCCACTGTCACGGCGTAGGGAATAGAACGTTGAAAACAATTTTGGTGACTCACCACTTCGCAGGCGTAGGCGGCCACGCTGAACATACACATCAGTGTTTATAGCAGCGCAATCAATGGGTAGCATCGCACTAGCCGGGGCGTATATTGATCCATAGCAAACACTGAAAGAAAAATGCCCGAATCTGTTGTATCTTTCCTTAGTGAGGCCTGTTACAGAAGCATTTCTGCTACTTTCTGCGTCGTCACTGTATAAGCTGAACAAACTTTCTTGAAATGATTGTCATGGCTTGATCAAAGTGAACAAATGGAGCGGAAGTGCGCGCCCGACATCAAGCACCAGGTAAGAGCGAAGCAAAATCGAGGGGTCCCAAGAGTAACGTGGAGCTTAGAAGTGTTCACGATGCATATACCTGTACTTTAAATAAAGCATCGGTGAAGCCATTGCGCATCCTACAACTAGGCTGAAATGCGCATGCGGTGAATGGTTTGAAAAGCTTTTCGGTTTAAGCACTCATACTAATTTTCTAATTTACGTTTCTGGCTTTGCGTGGCTTCCGTTGCCAGCGTTGCAACTTTGTGATGGGCAGGCGATCCCCTTCGATTCGAATTAGGACGTGTTACGTGCCTTTCGTCTCGACAGCAACACTTAAATAATAAAAGCTGCATTTTCTTGATGTCATATGTCTTTCTGAGGAAAATGTAACAGCGAAGTTATGTCGTCCGCATCTGAAGCAGCCGTGCAGCCGCGTACTTGAGGACGGGGGTGGCAGTGCCCCCAAAATCAATCTCTTCGCCCATTTTTATTTTTTTTTTTGAAGAGTAGTACAAATGCCAGCAGTAAAGTCCACCGCTTTCTCTGGGCCATTCACGAAGGTCGTGCACTATCTCGTCACTGAAGGTGGCGCGATGGCCTATATATATATATATCTACCTATCGAAACGCGCAGGATTGCGACTAGAAATGCTTCGTATTGAAATACGATGACGATGAGCTCAAAAACCAGGAATTCGAAAATTCGGTCTTCTAACTACTGAAAACCGACTTTTCCCCCACGCATTTGTGTTGAGTGCGAGCAGAAGGCAGTCTGCAATGTGCTGTGGCAACCTGTGTGTGCGTAGCGTATTATCGCGTCGGCTGAGGGCAAGTTGTTTTGGAAACGAGCAGTCGTCCGTGCATTCTTGCTCATATAGTGCAAAAATTAATGCCCGGGAGTGGAGGAATGCTTGGAAATGAGATGGTTTCTTCAACTTTATGGTATTGATTGGGATGAGTCGGGTATTTTCTACGTCATGTATGTAAAAGCGAATTCGTTTTGTTTGTAATGCTGCCCATTTACCACTTTTGCAATTTTCGGCTTTACACACAGTATTCCTATAAGGTGTAAATACCAAAATGACACATGCTTGTAATTTACTTTCTTCAGCGGATTCCGCGAAGGTTGACCTTCGTACGGGAACTACTGCTGCTCACGTGGTGCCGCAACGTTGGATGAATGCACAAAACGCCCGGAACGAGCATTTCTATAGATCTCAATAAACCTTCCCTCCTTTGCAATGCGCCTTGCGTCTGCTTTATGAAATAACATGTGGCACAGATTTGTTCGAGGCTTGTTAGGGTAGTTCGCAATCATTTGGCTGAACAATAAAACGATTGCGCACTAAGACCGGGCGTGGTCGTGCAGTAGATGCGAAAGAAATGCCGCGCCGATCAGCGCATACCGGCGTAACGCTTCTCAGCTAGCGTTCAAAACACGTGCGCCCGAAAGCGAAACCAGGAATGTGGATCAGGTGTTAATTCCATCCACTTCGTGCACCACAGCCCGTTCGGCCACTGATCGCTATGACAGTGTCTGCTCTTGTGAAATTTCTTTCTCTGTAAAACTGAAGTAAGCGAGCGTGGCAGCAGCTGCGAGCGACTGACCTTACTGCTGCCTCGCGCTTCAACGCGAACTACGCGGTGAAAACTTAGCGCGCAAGAAGCTATCAGCACTCGGCGTGCACCCTGTCCCTATCGCAAATCACTTTCAATGCAGGACCCCTGCAGCGGCGCACGGCCCCGCCATACGCAGCAGCCACCGGAGTAGAACACCTCCACCCCCTTCCTGCTGTCCCCCTCCCCGGCGCCTTGAGCCTGGGGGATGGTGCCTTGAGCCGCCATATTCGGCTCGCCGTCCCACACTTTCGTTCGCATCAAAGCATACGGCACTTGGCAACAATGCTTTCACCGTTGAGCTTTATGTGCGAAATCACGGCGACACCCATGGCAACGATGGCAGAAATGTGTTTATATAATTTCTATCTTAATAGAAAGCGAGTTTAACAACAGTATATTTTTACGGCGAGTTTGAAGACGCATGATTTCAAACTGGTGTCATTGTGCAAATTCATTCCAAGGGCACCTGCCTTGCAAGTGTTCTCTAGCACAACGTGTTCTTGGGCTAATCGGTGCCTAACCTTAGCAAACATGTTATTTCTGGCGCAAAGCAGGGAACACGAAAAAAAGGGTGACACGTAAGCCCGAGAGGAGATGGCGCTTACCTGCCTGTTCCCTGTTTCCTTTTCTCATGCTTCGCATTTTGAGCCCGAAAAAACATATTTAGCAAACACCTTGCAAGATCACCGGCTACAATTTATGAATTGGCATATGTGCCGTAATGTGAATACATAAGAAACGTGTTTTTTTTTATTTGAAGATGTGTTCTCATTTCTCGGGAAAGTAACGTCCACCTCTATGAACGATCTAGTTCAAGGACTAGAATTATGTTATCTGCAGCAGACGATTTTCAAAAATTTGTAAGGCTTAAAAATAATCACCCCGTATATTCATTTCGATAATCGCCATGATACATTCCTTCTGGTCAATTTAAAGTTAGGTGCCAAAGCCAACCTTGGCCACTGGCTTCTAGATTGCTGTTTTCGTCGTAATGAGCATCATCCTCAATATTACTGTGATGTCACTGCGCACCTTCACGCACGCTTCTCGTAGATATTAATTCAAAAGTGTGGCGGAACAAGAATTGCTCGGCCAAAAAAAAATGTTGCAACTAAGTCATTGCAACGTTGTCGTTGAGACTAAATGGCCGAGCCTTTATGCCTCTGCAGTTGTGCGCAAGAGGCTGTAAAACAATGCTGAGGGCCTCGCGCGGGGCTGTGTGGAAAAATGTTGTTTAGTTATTTATTCATTCACTTATTTACAAACGTACTGCTATCTATTGAAAGGCCAAGCAGATGACTGCATAAATGTTTTATCGCAGTAATTTGTTGGTGAAGAGCCCGAAGGTAGCTTACACAAATCGAAGTATAGCACGATTTAAAATGATAACACTGCAAGGAATGTTGGTAGCACGAGCGAATACCGAAAGTGAATGAAGCCTTTTAAGACTTAATGGATGCAACCAAATGTTGCCTACCACTGTAATATGCATGCATATATATATATATATATATATATATATATATATATATATATATATATATATATATATATATATATATATATATATATATATATATATATATATATATATATATATATTGATATATACACACATTGTTCGGACGGGACCGTGCGCGCAAGAGGGAGACGACGAGGAAGTGCTTCAACTTCCTTCAGGAACTGTTACCTTTCTACCAGCCTGAGCGATTACCACTGACTTTTCCTCATGTAAACATACAACTGTGTGTATGTACATCTCCTTACGCTAACCCAGTGGCCCAAGTTTTATATGTGCTCGGGCCACTATGTATGGGCTCCTGGTCGGGATGCCACCGTGGTTGTTTCGTTGTCGTCCTTCCAACATCGTGATCTTAGTCTCGTGATGCCATCGTCGTCACACCTTCCACCCAGACCTAGTCGCCCAGGTTGCCTAATGGCATGGGTCAGTAGGTATGGTAGTCACCGCATCGCCGTCATTAAACCTTCGTCATTAGACGCTCGTCATGCCGACGATCGTCACGCCTTCTACTCCGATCGAGTAGTCGAACTAATCTAATAGCATGCGTGACCAGGCATGTGCTGTGGGTTGTGATGCCTTCGTGGTCGCTGCCTCATCGTCATTCCAGCTTTGTCATCTGACTGTCGCCATGCCGTCGTCATGGCGCCATTCTCGTCACACATTCATTGTCTTGTCTCCCTCATCCCGTAATCGTTTTATCAATGTTATCACTTAAGTAACGTCTTTCCATTTTCGACCTACCATCTTCGTCATACCGCCTCCGCTGTTCCTTTGTGGTCAATATTTCTTTGTCTTTGTATTTAATCATATTGTCGTCATTCGGCTGTGATTATGCCGCCCTTGTGGTGCCATCATCGTCAGTCACTATCATACCTCTAGTGTCAGACTGTCGTTGTTACGCCATCGTGGTCATGCCATCATGGTCACTGCAGCGAAGCCATCCAATTATCGTCATTCCGTCTTCGTTAAACCATCGTTATACCATCGTTATACCATCATAGGATCCATGATACAGCCATTTCACACCAATGCCCTTATACACTCGTCGTCATTCCATTATCTTCGTTCCGTTTTCTTGCCATCGCCGTCGTTCCAATTGTTTGTTAATTTATCGTAATCATGATGTGTCATTAAATTGTGATTGTGTCACCTTTTTCCTGCTGTCGTCGTCATTGCATCGTCATCGCGCAGGCGTTATCATGCATTCGTTGTCATACCATCATCGTCAGGTTGTCTTGGTCGTGCCATCGCAGTCATTCCTGCTTCTTGACCCAGTGGCCGTCATACCTTCATCATGTCATTGTCGTCTTAGCGTCGTCAATTCATCGTCCTCGTGTCGTTGCTTTTCCGTTGTCGTCGTTATACGATCGCCGTAATTTAAAATTGAATATCTCATTGTCGTCATGTCGTTATCGCTATAGGTCTTTGTCGTTTCATCGATACTTCCCTTCCTGTCATTCCATCGTCACTGCTTCGGCGTCATACAGCAGTCGCCATGCCTGCATGCTCGTGGGCGACGTTGGTGAGTTTCATATCAAAGTGGGATGATTCAGAGAATGTGGCGTGTAGCCGAAAAAGCTAAAGTTTAAGAATTACCACTATGCAGCGTTAAATAAACGTCTCTCCAGTAATGCTGTTTGTACACTACCCAGCTCGATTGCTATTCGCACAACTGCTAACAGACGTCGTCAGATAAGTTCTGTTGTAATTTTTTCTTTTTTTTTTGCGAGCTCCGCTGTAAGCATCTATCTTAGGCGCTAGGGAGGTACCTGTGTTTTTGCAGCTAAAAGGAATTATTCTCTATGAAATTTAACAGCTCCTAAGTATCCGAAGCTGTACGGATTATTGTACTCATTATTTCTTACTTGTTAGAACACCACTGTATTTCTACTCGGATAAAATAAAACAGGTATATGCAACAGCTGTCACCTCTGCTAGCTTCCTATCCAGTTGTCTTACGTACATTTGCTGCGTCTTTTCTACAAAATGACTCTCATTGGTGTCATTGAAAACTTTAACTCACCCAGTTTTTCCTCTGTAGTTGCTTGTGCGAACCAAGTGGTACATGTCTCCATTCTGAAACAAAGATATAATCACGTAACAGACGGTACGTGACCGCGACTAATGTGTTCATGTACACCGCAGCTCAGAATGATTAGAAAAATGGTCCTTTCTCACACGAGAGTCCGTGAATAGCTTTCAGAGCACAGAAATCTCCCTTGAAAGTGAAAGATGATCTTTTTACTTTCTAGAACCTATTCCTCTCGCTTAATCTCCAGGCTTGTACAAGCAGTCGAAGGACCTCGCTTAGCAGGACAAGAGCACCTCCAGGCCTTGCACACAGGGTCCACACGATTTATAAAGCTGTCCTTCCAAAATTCTCCGAAATAGCTGGGGTTTGTGAAGGTTCTATGCAGTTTTGTAAGCAGTCGTGCGCGTTTATAATTTCTACAGCGGGAACATGGATGCGATGCCTCTGCTTAAGCTTAGAGATAGCCGCGTATTCTTTTTTCTTTTCGTAGGAGACCACGAACTCTCTTCGCCATGATTTATAAAGCTGTCTTTTCTAAGCTGTTATTCATCCAAAATATATGGGGCTTGTGAAGGTTCTATGCAGTTTTGTTAGCAGTCACGCACGTTTATAATTTCTACAGCGGGACCATGGATGCGATGGCTCTGCTTAAACCTAGAGATAGCAGCGTATTCTTTTTTTTTTCTTTTCGCAGGAGACCGCGAACTCTCTTCGCCTTCCTAGCGCCCAATGATGCAGTGCATATTTGAGGAGCAAGTTCCTTAATTTTTCAGCTCCTAGAATAGCGAATGTATTCATTTCGTGAGCCTTGACGGGGACAGGAATGTGTGTTGGCTCGTTGATTGCCCGTTCGCATAAGTCGCTTGCGTAAATAATTTGCTTTTGGGTGTTCTGTGACACCTATAACATCCCGAGGAGATATTTATCGCCTCATTGGTGTCTTATGAGGTGTACTGTTGTAGAGGCAACACATTTATAGGAACATGTAATAACACTTATGTGTGTCTTGGTTGGTTGTGCCTGTACATCCATCACCAGGCTGCACTGATTCTAGAAGATATATGATGCGTCGTTGGACTCCATCCTCCTTGTTATTTAAATTCTACATATCCTGTTGCCACAAAGCATAAATGGTCTACGGGAGATTATGGTTTGGTCCTCCCAGTCATTTCTTGCGAAAAATATTACTCATGCGCTTCATTGCCGAATCTCCATTTAGGTACAGCTTTACAGACGTGGAAGAAAACAAATACGCAAATAGTTCTCCTTGCAGATGTTTAGACGCATTTCTATCGTCTATTAAAAGTGACACAGAATGCAGCATTTCTCAAGGACGACCTCCATCCAAAAATATTTGTTTAACATCTTTGGTTTCATGCTATTTAACACCATACCTGACAGCTATTTCAAAGTTGAAATATTTACAAGCGTTCTGTCTGAACCACAGTGCCAGATAAGTATACCATACCAGCCTATGAGAAGGCTTGCGCTCATGAATGCATCAAATTGTAAGACACTAAATGGTCATCACCTCAAGGAAACCGATGTGGTGGTCCTCCTCACAATCGCCAGCATGTACGCTACCTGCAACGAAACATTGTTTTCAGGTCAGTTTCGATATCGCCATGCCTAACAATCGACTTGTTCTCAGGTCTGACAGAATAGATGCTATGAATTGGTGCGCAACAATAGTCGCAATCTGAGAAAAGTATTCTTTCTGAAGTATTCGTACTATTCACGGGCGTTGCTCATATCTCAGTAATAAAAAAACATCACTTAAGTATTATCGAGTGGGCATCGTGAGTTACATCCGCGGTGTACACGACAGCCGCATAATTTTTTCTCTCTTGACGCCTAACTGTTTGTAATAATTTTTGTGGGTTAAGTATGTTCGTACTTGCCCAGTCCGAGCATGTTTGTAGGCGTTCTCGATATCTAATACTAGTTAGTGCTGTACTCGCACTAACGAGTGTACTTCACGCCGTTCATTTTATTGACAAAAGTAAACACTAACGAAGGCCTAAAAATTTTAATGTTCACCAAGCTACATGTTCAAATAGTCTTACTATCAAAGTAAAGCTTGCTCCGGCTCCCGGCTCAACGCCGAAGAATTTAAAAAAATGCATGATGATGTGTAGTTACCTTATTCTTCTGTAAATAATCTATAACCCACAAGCCATATTGTTAGTTATTATATGAAATGAAATTGTTTATTTTGCCATCCTGTACATTTACAGATGGAGGGAGTGTAGATAAAAAGTTGTCCTTGAACAGCTTGACGTGTCCACAATCCCTGTTTCTGCAGGCAGGCAGCATAATATATGCGCACATACATGTACATACATATATGTAGCTGTATACATAGCTGCAATGACATGTTACTCACTCACACTTTGCTTCATGTCACAAAAGAATGCAATAACACAGATACATAAAGCTACCAGATATTACATCGAAACCAGTTTCAAAAAAATCAGTTTCAGTTCCTTGGATGATGACGTGAAAAGATAAAATCGGACCGAATTATAGTAATTTAACAGTGTTGGTATTATGTATTTAAGGCATTGTTTCCCATAGTTTGAACGTGGTGTTGGTACTAACCAATCCTCAAAATCTCTTTTAACGTAATTTGTAGATTTTCTCTGAAGTTGGGCTAGAGTACGCAGGTTGTTGATATTTCGATGGATTTCCAGTTTATATACATGACTCAGACGATATCTGTAGAGATTGTGAGCTGGGATCACACCAGAATTATTAAAGAACGTTATTGTCGATGCCGTGTAGGAAGCGTTATATGCGTTGCGGATATACTTCTTTTCTAACAGGTGAATATGTTCTAGATTGGTGGATGTTGTATTACCCCATACTAATTGGCAATAGTTTATATGTGATTCGGAAAGTGAATTGTACAGCAAGAGTTTAATACGCGTGGAAAGAATGTATCTCATACGGCCTACTTCATCAGGTATTCTACTTATTTTGCTTAGAACTTGTTTGACGTGATTGTCCCCAGACATGTTCGCTGAAAAGAAGACACCCAGACATTTGAAGGTCTCGACTATTTAAATAGTCTTTGAGTTTAATACAATGTCTTGACGGGGAGGTATTTGCTTGTTTTTCGGTCTGAATATAACTGCTTATGTTTTTTAATGTAATACCTGATGTCTTGCTGGAATGAATACTGTCGAACGTAAGTAGTAATATATTGTGAATAATAGTTAACAATTCTTTTTCACACATTTGCAACTGGGATTCCTGTGCGCTGTGAGAATCTTTAGGGACATTACAAAAATATTTTAGAGCCCCGGCTAGTACCTGAGTGAATATGTACTGTTTACCGGCGTCTTAAAAAGATTATACTTTACCAGCAAACAAAAATTCCAATATTCTTGAACCTATTTTAATGAGTTTTCCGTCTGCTCACGCATTGCAAAACATTTATTTCTCATCGTACCATCTATTCCTTATACAGCTTTTGTTGCACATTCAGGCTCCTTTACTCAAAGGCGCATCCAGTCATATGGACGTTCTGAGACTGGCCTGATTTTGCAGAATGAACTCATGAAGCTTATTGCACACATTATTGGCAGAAATATCTGACTGTGTGCTACCTTTTTTTCACGGTAAGAAAAGTTGCAAGCATCACGAGGAAACCGCAAAAGCGCTTGTCTTGTCTGTTTCTCTTCCCCCTGTGTGCGTTTATGTCGCACTGCTTGGAACTCCGATAACTACGAATGCATACTAACTCGCCGAACTTTTGATACTACAGAACCTAATTGTCCTTTAGAACAATTTATGCTTTTTGCATATTGGTGACTCCCTTGCGCCCTTGCTTAAATATGTGCATATTGTTCTGTTGCAGCAAACCTTCCTAAACATTCACCACCACTGAACTGCTTAGACGACGCAGGTATGATGTACGAAGAAAGCGAAGAAACTAGCTTCTTGTAAAAAATAATGCAAACAGGGCTTCCTGTGCATATATATTGATACCGAAAATTAATTTTTATGTTAAGGCTCACATATAGCCTGATTTCTTGAAAGTTGCCTATGTTGAAAGCTACCTACCCTTTTCAATCGCTATGACTTTTATAGAAGACCATTTCTTTGAAGGGGATGCCTTAGCATCGTAGTTTTGTGTAACGGAACATGCTTTCCTGGGTAATCCAGCCAACGGTTCTGAGTATAAGGAAAACTACAGTTTCGATTGAAGCACTCGTTTTGTTTACCGCTGCCAATGTCCCTAGATTTCTCGGAGCCTCTCACAAGGTGCTTGCCTCTAGCAAACTTAAGGTCCTGTTGTCAGGACCTATAGCTGGGCAACACTTTAGCTCATTCGCTGTTATCAAGGGTCGCCATAAAGAAAATTTTGCATGGAAATGCTACAATCAGTATTTCAACTGTGGGGTCCCTTTATTAAGCCTAGCAGCGCATTTCACATTGCGCTTAGAATTCATAGCAGCTTTAGATTTGCCTTCGGCATTAGAAAAACGCTACAAAACAAGTCTTCCGTGCACACTGTTGCATTATCTGTAAATACGTGGCATATCCCAGCCGTACTATTACTGCAACGACTCTGCGTAAAAGAAGCTGGACAGCGATTCAACCCCCAAGGTGAAGTAGACGACCAATACAATGATATTCATTTTTCGCATCAGTACCGTTGATGATACGAAAAAACGTTCGGAAAAAGCTATCATTACGACAGCTGGACAAAACCGCAGACTCCCACACGTGCATTCACAGCGCTGATATAAACACAATGAGCCTATAACTTTTCAGAAATTATAGAAAGTTACGCATATAACAAAAGAAAGTTCTGTAAAAAAATACAAGCTGATACAATATTTCAGAAATACATAAAATGCACTCCCATATTGCTACGCAGACAAATGCAATCTTGTACACAGAACGCAAAAGAAAAAAGCACGTAAAGTACATTATTATAGAAATATATTTCTGCTTGATGCAGAGCAAGAATGATAACAAAGCATACGGTTGCTGCTCTTGTCCAAAAGACAGCACAATACCCAAAATAAAGTTTTGATCTTAGAAGGACGATGAACCGCAATGTTTTCTTGAGCAAGTTTATTTATTATTGGTTATTTATTCCGCGTGATATGTTACGTAATGTTAAATAACCCCCTGTATAAGGTCCTTTAGGGTACTAAAGGGTCATTGGGGTCAATAAGGACCCTAATGTATAGGGACCTTTAGGGTCATAAAAAGAAAAGTTGTGGTTTTAACTGAGGCGAAGTCATTGAACACCGCACTCTACAGCGCCAACTCA
The DNA here is from genome assembly GCF_038994185.2 of Dermacentor albipictus. Taxonomy (NCBI): domain Eukaryota; kingdom Metazoa; phylum Arthropoda; class Arachnida; order Ixodida; family Ixodidae; genus Dermacentor; species Dermacentor albipictus. The sequence continues at coordinate 453,618,471 of NC_091821.1, forward strand.
CGCTTGAGGATGGTAGGGGAAGCACCGGAGTGCTTCATTGTTTTCTTTTTTACCAAGCTATCTTCAGGTTCGGTCAGAATTTTAAATTGCACATACCTACCTACGGGAACTACCCACATTCTTACACTTCACATACCAGCGTAACGGTTCACATTTTTATGCGGCAGTATTTGTGGGATCGACTCACGGAAGAAGCCAAAAAATCCACATGTCATTTACGGAAAAGTTTGGATAAGTTGCTACAAAAAGTATTATCCTGACGATCACTTGAAAAGGGAGAGCATTAGCTGACGATGTTCGGCAGGCTAAGGAAATGACTGAGCTGCAAAGAAGCAACCTCCAACTGTGCGTGGAGACCAGTGACGTTCTCCATTGGAGCCCTAACGCAGCGGGTTTGGTAGAACAGGTGGTTAAAGGCGACATGACATTTAAACCAAACTGCTCAAATGTAGACCTTAGTTTCCGCTTTCAATAGAGAAAACAAAATGGACCGAAGGAGATACTTCAATAATAATACGAAGCAATGAATAAATAACAAGGGATTTGTAACTACTAATTTCTCTACGTATGCCGAATCTCACGTTACCGTGAGCTCGTAATTATCAGCAACACATACCTACCTTCGTTCCTGATTTTGTATCCCCACAGACACAACTCTCTGCGCTCGCCGTTCAATATGATCTCACCAGACATCATGCCACCTTGATCGTACGAGTCCATTTCACTCGTTAGCCTATGGCAAGATGAAAAGAAAGCAAGACGTCATTATTATCATCATCAGCAGCAGCAAAAGTAGCCTATTGTTATGTCCACTGCAGGAGGAAGGCAACTCCTAGCGATCTCCAATTCTCCAATTACCACTGAATTGCGCTAGCTGATTAGCCCCTGCACCAGAAAATTTCGTAATTGCGTCACACCACCTCACTAGAATCACCCCGTCCCACCACCACAAGCAAGACATATGCAGCAGTAAAGCATGGGGATTTCCTCGAAGGGACTGAAAGCCTAATGTTCTAGCAGGATGGTTCAATGGGAACCTCAATGGCACTAAAAAGACAGGACAGAATAGAATGACAGCACTGGGCTAACTTCAAACTGTTTATTTTGAGAAGGTAACATGTCTTTTTACAAAACGTAACTTCATGTGAAGAATGTCAGGCGTACAGTGGTCAGCAAGTGGAACGCTATACCTGGAATGCGTGGCTGCCGGCCCTTTTGGCACCACCCGTGGGCGTTGGGAGCCTGGATCTGAGGTATCGGGGTATACAATGAAACTGCAAGCTTTTGAGTGTCATTATAGGATTGCATTTAGTCCCCCACTGAAAACACAGCGGTAGGCGGTGCCGTAACATGCGCAGGCTGGAATGGAGTCAGATTATGACGTTTAAATGGCTGAGCACTACAGATGACCGTCAGAAAAATCCACTTTGTAACGAGATATTGACAGTGACGCGGTGATCACGTACATGTCTGCTGGCCCTGCCTGCATTTTGTTGGAGCTGCGTACGTGCCGACGTGCCTGTGCGCTGGCAAGGGGCCCTTAGCGTTTACTATGAGCTTCCAGAGAGCAAGCATTGCAAGCGCTCGCACGAAACACTGACAGAAATAAAATGTTCAGAATCATCAATGATAATTGTCAATGTAAAGGAACAGCCGAATGGTTCCAGAAAGTTGTTCGCTTCATTAAAAAAAGATACTGTGCTTAAAGGTCTACGCTTGTTCCATTGAGGATATTTAGGTGGCATTTATCGTTTCATTGCGTGATACCGTAGAGAGCACAGCAGCTAACCACCGCATGTATAGCCGTAGTGTACGTCACCGTACAAAGAAGCCGATTCTAGATGTATGTCTTGTTTCCAGTGGCGCGAGCAGAAGCGTAGAAGGAAACGTGCAACCTCTAGAGAGGCCCCAAAGGTCTCCCGCGACAGCTGCGCAGCTCGATTGTCCGAGATCACGAACTCTTTGCATCGGACTCTTGGTTTAAGGACTGAAATTGTGTTCATCACCGAGCCCAAATTCCCTACCACGAAAAGGGGTGAAAGAGCTGCAGCGGCCTAAAAAAAGAATGCCGCGCGCACGTGTGCACGCGATAGAACACGCCAGAGGGCGCCCATCCATAGCCGTCCCATCCACCTGCCGCTACCCGGGACCATCTACACCATTGCTGGCTAGCTGCAATAAATTGTGGCCATGGCGGTTTCTACTCCTCAGCCACACCCACAGAACCAAGAAAGCTTTCCCTTTAAGGATACTTCAGCGTGGTGCGTTGCTAAGTATAGGCGAGACTGATTTTAGTGTATAAGCATTCTTTGACGAGTGCCCCAGCAAAATCTGTCACCCGAGAAGTGCAATGTGTTTTATTTGCACAAAAAGGCGTAATTAGCTACATTAATACATATAATTCTTATAATATTGTTAATGTAGATGATTGGTAGCTTCATAAACGATAAGTAACAGCTGAAACGAAAGAAGTTGCTAAAAGCGAAAACCGTTATCATAGGGTCGCCTTAAAAGCTTGCTTTCTCGCATTATAGGGTCGTGTGCAGAGAAGCCTGTTGTGGGGTTACTGAGTATAAAAATAATAACTGCGATAATAGTACAATATTAATAAAAAAATGATCGGTGGCTTAAAAAATCTGGTTACCTAGCCGTGGCCGCGTCAAGGTCATCACAAAAAGCTAAAAATAGAAAATAGACCTAAAAACCAGTGCCATACCACTCTCTGAAGGTGGATGGAGGAGGTGAAGGCGGGCCCCTTAATGGCGAATTGTCCATCACCGTGCGTCAAACGCCTTGTGCAGATAAATGGATGGCGAGTCGCGACTAGTCGCTCCTCCATGATGTTGAGCCTCCGAAGGCGGGGAGGCACCGGGGCGGATACATACGTGTATAATGTTGAAAAACGCGGCACAACCCCTTTTACCAGCGTATCCAAGCATGTAGAACAGACACGCTCATGATCGCACTCCGAGGGCACACACTACTTCACTCTAGCCAAGGCCACGTGCGTTGGTCGACGTCCCGCAGTGCAGTAATGGTTGTGAGGTCACTCGAAAACCACAAGCGGTGAAGCACAATACAGGCCACACAAAATTGATTCCCCCAAAACTTCCCCTGAAACCTGGCTATTGCTCCGGTGCAGCATTTCAAGTTTGCGTTATCGGGGCCACATGGACGATCCTCATTTCTCTCCGCCTCACGGTCCTGGCGGGAAGCACACTTACGCGACCGACCACCATGGGAGTGCAGAAGGAAATCAAATTACATATGCAAGCGCTTGGAACACAGACAAAACAAAGGGCGATGCGATGGTGGCATGACCGATGCGGGTGAAAGCGTAGTGCCTAAGATATTAAAGTTATTTTTTGCAAGTTGGCGAAGCGCTTAAAGCCTGATTCAGTGCCGCCGCGGTTCGGCCCGGTATTGTGACTGTCTTCGCGATTGGTCGACGTATGGGGTGAAATTCTCGATCACTTGGATTACATACATCTTCGCCGTAAATACATCTTCGCCGTAAAAGGAAAAAAATAGCTGTGGTGAAAGCGGTTTGGATGGCGCCCCGGCTAAGTTGACGCACACGGATTTAATTTCTTTGGCACCGTAAAAGCGATGGGTAGACGTGCGTAAGCTAGGAAAAGCAAGTAATCAAAAGCGAAATAACAGCCGAGTCAGAGAATTATTACGCACTAGTACACAATACTCACAATTTCTGTATTATTGCTTTTTTGCACAAATACGGAGAACAAGCTCGTGAAAACGGACTTTTCCTCTTCCTTCAGTGGGAAATTGATTGTTCGTTCCCAGAATTTCTTTTTAAACTAACCAGTATTATAATTCATTGCTACAGCAAACAATAACCCAGCTCAAGGAGACAAACGTACAAGGTGCGTAAGCCATGCCTACCTCTTAATATCGCGCAGCATCTGAAGCGTCGGGTTTTCAGCACAACTCTCTGCCAACATAGGTGCTGCGATCTCCGCTGGTTGCTCCGATGTGTGTGACAGGGCAGACCAGCTGAAAAAAACGAATAAAAGGAGCTTTGGCAGATCAAATATGCAGTGGTGGCCAAGTTTATTTGAAGGGTGCTCACGACATACTAATACAAATTTGTGGTTATTTAGCAAGAACACCTTGGCGAAGGTTCGGTGCACTGTCACTTCGAGACGTTTGGTATACCGAAAGCCTGGTTACCCTGTGAGGATAGCAGCCGCCGAAAGTGTAGCCGTGCTCACGGCCTAGGAGCCCATAGAAAAATTAATATGAAATTTTTTGCAGACATTACACTTGTAAATGAGCCCTGCTAAACGTCAAGAAGATCGTAATCTCATAGCCAACTGTCACATAGCAAAAGCTTACGCGGATGATTGATCGGAGCTTTATTGAAGCGAGCAACATACTTGGAATATAATTTTCATGCTACCGTGGTACAGTGTAGTAGAGTGTTGTAAGATTACTGAACTAAATTTGATCATGGTCTGTCGGATTCATTGCGGGATGACTTCATGTGTGAAAAAACATTCGCAGCTGGGCGAGCTGCGCGGTCCTCCAGAGGAGACTTGACACAACAAGAAAAGAAGTCCCTGCTTTTGTATTTTCCCGTGAGGATCGCACATTAAATTATGTGGCTTAGTTTTTCTGCATTCAATGAACTATTACGTATGAAATATTATATCATTACGAATACGTTATGTGCTTATGAGTCACCTCTTGTAGCATCTCTGTGACATGACTTATTATATATGTATGGGACGTTACCATGTAGCTTTCGTGGTTGTTACTTTGTTTAGTGCCTCTTTCTACTATGCATAATGTTTTGTCTGAATTTTCGGCGTAACAAAGTGCGCAACATTTTCTAAATATCCTGCATTCAAAAAAAGACAATCGTATACCATGCACTTTCATTCCATACATGACCTATACAAGACAACAAACATAACTTTAATGTGGTGGCCAATTGAGTACTTCTCTATTGCTATAGTAACTATATGGACACTCCACGCGCATTTTTGCAGTCGTCGTCACCGTCGCCGCGATGCTCCAATAAAGTCCAAGCACGATAACATTGTCGCCACGCTGTATGCCCTATGTGCGAGTGAAACTTGGTGTGGTCACCTGTAGACCGCGGCTCAATCTCCCTCGCTAGGAAGGAAAGCGGGAAGAAAGCGGAAAGACAGAGACGGGGGAGGGGCGGCTCGTTCGACTGCGGTGGCTGCGGCGTACTGCGGAGCCATGCGAGCGCCCTGTCTTAAAAGCGATCTGCGATGTGAATAAAGTGCGCCCAGTGCTGGTAGCTTCATATCTGGGTCGCTATAAGGTAAAGCTATTTCGAAATTCCCTATTCGAATTCCGCAATCAGTTCTCCGCGATTGGTCAAAAACTTCCTGACCCGCCCCCATTGCACCTCTCTGTCATTCGACGTCACGAAAACCGTGATACTCTCCCTTTTTGATATGACGTGTACACACTGATTATGCATAATTGGACCGAACAAAGAAACAATAGTTATTTCTGATTCGACTCCTTTTCGCCATTAGACTTCGGCTCTTGGTCAAAAGCTTTGGTGCTGCACCCACTTCATCTTCCTGTCACGCGACGACAACAAACCTCGAAAACTCCAAGGGGAGTATGGTAGCGCGATTCAAAGACGGGACAAGAGAAGACACAAAGGGACACACACAGCGCCAACTTCCAACACTGTTTATTGTCGAAAACCAGGTCGTACTTATACGCTCAAAGAACACGAGTCACATCCACGTGAACAGATTAACAATCATAGCGATACATTTTGTGATAAGTTAGGCCATGCTCAGAAATTTCAGTTCTTTTTCAGAGAGAGCCAATGATGGTTTGCTGATACATGTGTCCCATAGGGCATCAATCTGCTCGGCTTCTATTATAAGTCTAGTGAGTTCGCACTTGTTTCTACCGGTAATGGTTGTTGATTCGAAGAGAGGGGAGCACTTATGTTCCTTTCAATGAAGGGAGAGAAAGCCATCTGATACAAGTTTGTCGACTTTATTTTCGTGTTCGCGCAGTCTATCATTTATGCATCTGCCCGACTGTCCGACGTAATACTTCCCACACGATAAGGGTATACGATATACAATTGAAGTCTTACATTCTCTGAACTTCTTCCTGTGTTTAACTTGGCAGCTAGGGGCACTCTCTTTCTTTTCTGGTCTTGTTTTCCTGCACAGGCTGATTAGTTTGTTGGGTGCAGAAAAAACCACATCAGTGTTTCCTCGGCGAGCAATTTTCTTTAGGTTGTGTGACAACCGGTGGATATACGGTATCACTGTTGGTCATTTTTTTCTCTCGGTTCCTATCTCTTTCTGCTCGTTCAGCAGTCCCTGATTGCCGCACTTGCCGAAGTATTCCCTCAGCAACTGATGTCAGTACATGATTGGGATAACCTGCTTCATGCAGCCGCATGGCTTGTTGTGTGAAGGCTTCGTCAGTGCAATGATGGCATGATTTAGTAAGTGCGTTAGTGAAACACATTTTCGCTATTTCTCGTTTTACCAGTTTAGAATGGGCTGAATGATATGACAACAACGGTTTATTTGTCCGGGGACTGTAACACCAGCAAGTTAGTTCATCACCGAAGGTAAATTTAATATCCAGAAATTTGATCTTTTGTTTTATAGGCACTTCGAACGTTACTTCTAGAGGACAAAGGCACTCGCGTATAATGTTACTAATAGCCGAACACTCTGTGTCAAAGTTGTCTTGCTGAACATTCACAAACACCAAAAAATCATCAACAAATCGAAATATTTTAACAACTTTTGTATCATTGATGCGTGAGCACAGGTCTCTGTCTAGCTTGGCTAAGTACAGGTTGCTTAAAACAGGCGCTAAGCAGGATCCTATACAGATCCCTTGTTTTTGAAGGTACGCAATGTCATTTCTTTGCACAAATTTTGACTTCATGTACAAGTCTAAAAGTTCTAAAAAATATTCAACGGTTGTGCCCTCCTTCGTGCTAAATCTTACTGTCCCAAATTCATCTATACATGATTGAACACAACTTGACAATTCATTCTGCGGCAAAGAATAATACAGGTCCTTAACATCTGCTGAGAAGGCCTTTAGTCCCGTGTTACAGTTGGCCTCTACAAAGGCTAACACTTCCTCAGAATTTCTCGTGATGAACGGATCCTTAATCACGAGCAGGTTAAGCTTGTCTAATAAATAGACTGCAATAGATTTCTGCCATCTGCCTTTCTCCGATACTATTACTCTGAACGGGACACCATTTTTGTGAGTTTTCGCGCTAAAAAACACATCTAGGCTGTCATTCTTGCTTTTCCTTATTGATTTCAATACTTTATCTAGGTGCATGTCCCGGCACATCGCTACAGCTCTGCTCTTGACTTTCGCCAGTGAAATTTCCTTGTGTTCATTGAACACGGCTGCTAGTGCTTCATTAGCTTTTTCGTTGTAGCTACCATGTGACCATGTGTGGCTACCATTAGACTTGTACATGAAGTCAAAATTTGTGCAAAGAAATGACATTGCGTACCTTCAAAAACAAGGGATCTGTATAGGATCCTGCTTAGCGCCTGTTTTAAGCAACCTGTACTTAGCCAAGCTAGACAGAGACCTGTGCTCACGCATCAATGATACAAAAGTTGTTAAAATATTTCGATTTGTTGATGATTTTTTGGTGTTTGTGAATGTTCAGCAAGACAACTTTGACACAGAGTGTTCGGCTATTAGTAACATTATACGCGAGTGCCTTTGTCCTCTAGAAGTAACGTTCGAAGTGCCTATAGAACAAAAGATCAAATTTCTGGATATTAAATTTACCTTCGGTGATGAACTAACTTGCTGGTGTTACAGTCCCCGGACAAATAAACCGTTGTTGTCATATCATTCAGCCCATTCTAAACTGGTAAAACGAGAAATAGCGAAAATGTGTTTCACTAACGCACTTACTAAATCATGCCATCATTGCACTGACGAAGCCTTCACACAACAAGCCATGCGGCTGCATGAAGCAGGTTATCCCAATCATGTACTGACATCAGTTGCTGAGGGAATACTTCGGCAAGTGCGGCAATCAGGGACTGCTGAACGAGCAGAAAGAGATAGGAACCGAGAGAAAAAATGACCAACAGTGATACCGTATATCCACCGGTTGTCACACAACCTAAAGAAAATTGCTCGCCGAGGAAACACTGATGTGGTTTTTTCTGCACCCAACAAACTAATCAGCCTGTGCAGGAAAACAAGACCAGAAAAGAAAGAGAGTGCCCCTAGCTGCCAAGTTAAACACAGGAAGAAGTTCAGAGAATGTAAGACTTCAATTGTATATCGTATACCCTTATCGTGTGGGAAGTATTACGTCGGACAGTCGGGCAGATGCATAAATGATAGACTGCGCGAACACGAAAATAAAGTCGACAAACTTGTATCAGATGGCTTTCTCTCCCTTCATTGAAAGGAACATAAGTGCTCCCCTCTCTTCGAATCAACAACCATTACCGGTAGAAACAAGTGCGAACTCACTAGACTTATAATAGAAGCCGAGCAGATTGATGCCCTATGGGACACATGTATCAGTAAACCATCATTGGCTCTCTCTGAAAAAGAACTGAAATTTCTGCGCATGGCCTAACTTATCACAAAATGTATCGCTATGATTGTTAATCTGTTCACGTGGATGTGACTCGTGTTCTTTGAGCGTATAAGTGCGACCTGGTTTTCGACAATAAACAGTGTTGGAAGTTAGCGCTGTGTGTGTCCCTTTGTGTCTTCTCTTGTCCCGTATTTGAATCGCGCTGCCATACTCCCCTTGGAGATGCATTACCAACAAGCCCACATTGCAACCCTCGAAAACTCACTGCGTCAAAGTGACGTGTATGCGTCAAAGATCCATTAGTATGCCTGAACAAAACTGAATTTTTGTCTGAATAGCTGCGGGCTGCCCGTTCCGGAAAAAAAAATAAAAGATGGATGCCGCCTATCGCTCAGGCACTGGCTACTCGCACCTGCGGGAAAGCATGGGTGTATTTTCGTACAATAAAATTTTTTGCGAAGCCGTGTAATGTTTTCGAGCACTTTCGGCAGTCTGCGACCTCACTCTGCTAACTCCTTTTTGCTGAGGATCACTTTTAGCAGCATTCTTAATCTTCAGGTGCATGCCGCCGCGATTTTCGACCAGCCACCGTAAGCTATAGGTAAGGGAAAGCGGACCAATAGCAGACCCCGGCACCACCCTCTTCATCCGGTTATAGATTTTCAGTAAACTGGCTCGGCCCCATCGAATCCCTCTCCACTTGAACTTGCTCATCGCCCCTCGTCAGCCAATTAGATAAGACAAGCCACTCAGTGTAGGCAATGTTATACGTTTTTAAAGCAAACAAAAATGACCTCCTATAAATGAGGACAGTGTTTGATTGGTCTCTTCAGACGACCTTAAAGGTGACCGCGCGATTCTTGCGTCGGCGTTTACGCAAATTTTACGTCCGGAGATTGCAATGTAAACATTTTGGAATAGTTTTACGTTATGGGGCGCCTGCTTAGTTAGCCCCTGCTTAGTGAACACACTTAGTTCACGTTGAAGCTAGAGGCAGCACAAAGGTCAACTCTCTCGCTGCTGCTACCGCGCTTCCTCACTCCAGAATTTTAAAAGCGAGTTTTCGCAGTCATCGAGTGAGATATGTTCATGTTTGCTTGTGCCCGCGTGACACCACGCTTGCTAATTTAGTTTGCAGCAAAAATGTACAAGTTTATACAGCCGGCAAAGCTACTATGCGTACTTCCTACAGTTCTCTATACATTCGCTATCGCAATTGACGCTTCACCTTTCGGGCGAAACTGGGAATTTTATAATTTTCATAATAAAGCACCCGTTTCTCGCGTAATGCGTTGGTTCAGTACTTACATGAGTCCAAGCTTCACGTGAACTTCTGTATCCTCTGGTGTCGCACTTGTGGAATGAGGTTTCATCCTGAACAGGAAAGAAAAAGACTGCAACGATAACCGGCTAAGGCATTCAGCGTACGTATATCGTGTTATAAAAAAGGAGTTAAAAACATTAGTGATGACAATGTTTAAAACTTTCCAATTTTCAAACGTTCTCAGCAGTTACTCGAAAAACAAAATGTTTTTCAGTTTTCTCAGGTTTGCGCCCCAGTCGTTCATGTTGCATACTGTTTTGTTCTTGCTTTAGTTTTTTCCTTGAATGTGTGTTTTTGGTGTAGCTGCCTCCCACCCAAACACCAGACGCAGTAATTCCCCTTCAAGGTTTGTTCATTTATTTCCCATTATTTTTTGTTTAATACATTGAAGGCCAAATTACATGCACCGGGGTGTTGTTACGCAAACGGGTTAATGATAATCAATAACTCTGTAGAATAACCTCCTAAAATCAATTATAGTCATTGCGTATACGGGTGAATAAAGAAATAGAACAAACTTAAGGGAACACAAAGTAACCATAGTACATTCTCATATTATAACCATTCACCGCTGTAAGGAACTTGAATTCGTACAAGACACAAGAAAAGAGGTTTCATAATAAGTGCCACACCATTCTTTTTAATAAAGTTTATGTTCTTCTTCTTCATTATAATCGAACCTTGAATAATACGTTCATGAATTCCTCTTGATATGCAATAGGGACTAGTCGGAGGTCAAGTGACTGTCCAAGTTTTGAGCACGCCACAGCGAGAAAGTTGACTTCCATCTGGAGACTTTAGCCGAGCAACAGGCTTGGCATGCTATTTAATGTGAGGATATGAGTCATGAGATAATAGTTGCATGAATGGCAGTGTGGCGGGATTTAGAGCGCTAAGTTTATTTATTTATTTATTTATTTACTGAAGATACTCTTAACGCGGAAGGCAGCGGACACACCTCCTATAAGACCGAACAACAATTTCATATCAAAGCAGTTATGCCGAACCTAACCCTAGCGTTGCTAATGACATGTTGAATGTTAGTCCTGCGAGACAGATTGGGTACAAAAATTGATTCTGTGACTGTTTACGAGCGCACAGCTTACAGCCGCACACTGTTGATAGGACGGTGAGTTCGTGTCGCTGGTCACTGACACTGACTTGGAGCACTGCGCATGTGTCACTCCGCCTGTGCTGGTCTTCAATCAACGCTTTTGATGCTAACTTTGGCTTTTTGCCAGGAGATGTGTCGCACTGTTCGATGAACGTCTTTGACTACAATTTGGGTAACTAAGCATCGGCCATCGCGAATGCGATGGTCGATGCTCTAAAATGACGAAAAAAATTGCAGCGAAACCCGTCTTACGATGACTGTCGACGGCAGCGCGGTAAAATTGAATCAATATAATCAAACGACGCATTTGTCCCAAGTTGAGCGAAACTGAAACAACGTCACGAAGGTTCCTCAAGCACAGCAACACGACGCTTCTCCCGTCTGCGCCACAAGTGCACGTGCCCTTTTTCAGTGAACGTCTTTCACGCCAATGCTTTAGCGAGCTACACTATGAATGCACTGGGTGTGTTCCCTCTTGAATGAAGCTCTTGCCAACTTGAGTCTCTGCCTATGTCCCACGGAGTGCGCTGTCAGCGAGTGAACAATTCTGAGCGTTCGCAGGCACCCCTGCGCCACGCTTCGCATTTCGACGGTCATGCGCGGACATCTCAGAAGTGCCACTAGATGGAGCAGCATTTCCAGAAAGAAGCCTGAGAGATGATTGCGCTTGCTGTATTAGACATTTCTCAGCATTTGCAGGCACCGGCGTTCCATGGATTTCGGAGGCCACGAACCAGATTCATGGTGACGGCAACGCTAAATGACGCCGAGTGTTTTAAGGAAGCGCGAGAGAGGAATCCCGCTGCAGTACACGCTCATACATGAGTCGTTTCGATGGCGACAATACGTTGCGTGGCTATATTGATTCAACGCTATCGCTTTACCGTCGACAGGCATCATGAGAAGGGTTCTCCCTGAATTTGTTCCAATCTGCATGGCACACATCGAGGCGAATAGCTGGTTCTGATGTTAGCATTGGTGCATTAGTCCGGCCATTGAAAAAAACTGAGAACAATTTAAAGGCAGTGAATCGCTAGAAATTCGAACGCTTCTATATTGGCCCGATTCTGCCACGTCCCAAAGAAAGCATCTCATGATTTAACAAGGAAACCACCATAACTTTTTGCAAACAATTAGTTTGGGGTGCTAACGTCATGAATGCAATTCTTTGACGTCGTGCGGGTATGTGGCAGGCCGCCGCGCTAATGCAATATGAAATCTCACTTGAGGGGCAATTTGAAATTGGTGGTGATTCGTTACGTACAGTATCGGATGGGACACAGTAGACGTTAATTACACAGTACAATTTAACAGGACACAGTAGCGCATGTGACCCTGCTACTTCTGTGACTACAGAAGCAAGACAACGACGACTATCGTATAACGGGGATGGCAATGGCGTGATTACCGATTTATTTCGTAATTTGATCAGCATTGTTTCCCTACTTAAGGCACTTTACGCTTATCTATCTATCTATCTATCTATCTATCTATCTATCTATCTATCTATCTATCTATCTATCTATCTATCTATCTATCTATCTATCTATCTATCTATCTATCTATCTATCTATCTATCCAGCCAGCCAGCCAGCTAGCCAGCCAAGCAGCCACATACGCCGATCCAGTAGGCCAAGTTGTCGACCAGCTTGGGCAATAGGTATGCGCTCATGGTCGTTTTGCCATCGAGGATCGTGAATTCCCTGGAACACCAGTGAATTCACGAACGCACGTCCCCATAGATTGGATCCGCGTTTGAAACTCCGTCTATCACCAGGGTTACCACGAACGGGAGCAACACTTCTGTGCCGCCTTTGGCTCGTGGAATTCACGAACTCCTATTCGTTCCGCATTGGAATGGCCGACAGCCCTACTTGCGACACCTGCGGCTGCGAGGAGACGATTGAGCCCCTCCTTTGTGATTGTGCGCGTTACAAAGTGCCAAGAAAACCGCTCGTGGCCGCGCTCGAAAAACTGGGCAATCGTCCCTTTACAGAGGAAAAAGTTCTAGGACTCTGGTCCAGACGGGCTTCGCGACTCAAGGCCTTAAGGTCTTTGCTGAAGTTTTTAAGGACATGCGAATTGTGCGACCGTCTCTGAGTGTTGTAGCGCGTAGTATAGCGTTACTGTGTGAATTTTCCGATTTCCTTCTTTTCCCTCTTCTTCTTTCGCCCTTTATTAACTTTGCCCTTTCCCCAGCGCAGGGTAGCCAGACGGTACTTACACTGGCTAATTACCTGTCTTTCCTCCCCTTTGTCTCCTCCTCTCCTTGCCATTGAGGTGGTTCCATTGTTGTCAATCAAACTTCATGATCCGACTCTGATCATGCCGTCATCATCGCCCCTGGTACGCCTACTTAGTGCCCCAAGTTGTTGTAAATGTAAATGTAAACGTAAATGGCTGGGAGAAACGTCGGTTACACTTGCGTACTTTCGAGATCTGGGCGTCACCAACGTGAACTTTTATCGCCAATCGATTGGTGGCTTAGTTTCCGTATTTTCGCCTGCGTCACGGCCACAAATTCTGTAATAGAGGTCCTCCATTATGCAGGACCACCTGCAGGTCAGCTCGCTCAGCAGTGAACGAGCGTAAGTTTGTTTTTACTGTCGCTCTCGTTAGCCATTGTTCCCTGGGCACTATTTGGATGCTCCCACTACACCAAACGACCACGAGACGGGAGTCGGCAAACACAAGCCTCTTCCGCCGTCCAACGGTCGTAAACAACCAGTGCAAGCGCATAATTTGTTTATCGCGAAGCGGCTCAGTGTGAGGCTGGCATGGCTGGCTTGCGCATCAATCTCAACCATGACAGTGCATGACAGTGTGGTGGGGTGTCGGTCATGTAGTAACTTGCAAGCTATGTATAGCCTGACTTCATGTGTTGCACAACAGACTGGAAGGCACGCACACCAGCATTTGTGCAGTTGAGAGAAACGCGGCGGAGGTCGGAGTCAGCTCTTGAGACGCGGATTTACTCTGATGCATAGAGACACAAACCAATAATTCAAAAGAGGACCCTCAGCAAAAACTACGTTCAGAAAATACGTCATGATCATGTGGACGTCATGTGAGTCCTCCTTCAGAACGCCAGGTGACGGAACAATTAAAAATGTTGGTCTGCGATTCAACCTCCAGTTCAAGTCTATGAAAGTCAAACTCAGTTGCAGTTGACATACGGAGCGTAGTCACCACGCACCGATCTTTATCGCGTCATTCTTCGCGTGACGGGAGTATAGAACAGCGTTGCACTCTCTCTCTCTCTCTCTTCGGTATCGGCCCTCATTTTTATGTATGGTGAAGTATTCGCTATTTTAAATAATTTCTGAGGCTTAACGTGTCACAACTACGACTCGATTAAGAGGCACGCCGTTATGGGGATGGATGGATGGATGGATGGATGGATGG